>NC_069509.1:182971281-183146281 GCF_027579735.1 Bombina bombina | reverse complement strand
ACAATATATTCTGAGAGATATGGTGGGGCAAGGTAGATAGGGTAGTATGAGGAAGGTAAGCTAAGTTCAATGGTGCTACGCTATCAGATTCCACAGCAGGGCTAAAATAGTCAGATCCAGTCAACCATCCAAAAACTAATTTGGCTAGTGTTGCCCAGTTGTACAACTGAATATTTGGGAGCTTAAGACCTCCTGCTCCTAACGGCATGGATAGTTTAGTTATATTGATCCTGTGTTTCTTTTGATTCCATACAAATGAGGCAAAGGTGGAGAGATGGTTTGTATATCTTTGTTGTGAAGTAATAGGGGAATCATTTGCAAAGGGTATTTTTGGCAAGATTATCATTTTCAATAAGTGGATTCTGCCATGAAGGGAAAGGGGATGTCCCCTCCAACCACAGATAAGATCTTGTGAACTAAGTATGACTTTTGGGATATTGAGGTGGTAAATATGCATGGGGTCGACGTGCAAGTGAATCCCTAGGTATTTGAAGGTGCCAGCTGTAATTTTAAGTTTCGTATTATGAAGGGTAGCGCCCTCCTTGTTTTGGAGCCAGGTCACCTCTGATTTGTCTTGATTTATTTTATATCCAGTAAAGCTACCAAACCTAGTCATTGTATCTAGCAGTTTAGGAACATTCAGGGCAGGGTTACTAATGTATAGTAAAAGGTCATCTGCAAACAATGAGATATGTAAGCGATGCACATGAATCTGGAGGCCAACACCATGTTGACGTATATAGCACACTAGTGGCTCTATGGCTAAGTCAAATAGAATTGGGGACAATGTGCAGCCCTGCCTCGTGCCTCTTTCAAGCCTAAATGAGGGGGACAGACCACCGTAATAATGAGGGATGCCGAAGGTGTATTATAGAGTCTTTGTATTACGTCAAAGAAAGGTCCTGTGATACCGAATCTTGTCAGAGAGGTGTACAAATGATCCCATTCCACCCTGTCGAACGCTTTCTCAGCGTCAACAGAAAGCAAACAGGCATCTACCAGCGAAATATCAGTTGGGCTGTTATGGGCATGGTGGTAATGTGCGATAACCGCAAGTGTTTTTCGTAAGTTAATTACTGAAGAGCGATGTTTAACAAACCCTGTCTGGTCCGGATGAACCAGTGAGGGAAGGATTTCCGCTAGCCGATTTGCCAAGATTTTGGTCAACAGCTTGTAGTTTCCATTTAACAGTGAAATCGGCCTATAGGACGACGGCAGAGTAGGATCTCTATCTGATTTAGGGATGACACATATGTTAGCGTCTGTAAATCTAGGGTCAGGTATTGATTTCCCTGTTAAATATTTGGAAAACAGTTTCGCCAAAGTAGGCGCTATTTCAGTGCATATAATTTTATAGTGCTCTGCGGGGAGACCATCAGGTCCCGCCGCTTTGCCTAGTTTGGCGTTGTTTATGGCATTTACAATTTCTTGTGTTTGTATAGGGGCGTTAAGAGTAGATAATTGGTCCTGTGTCAAAGTAGGGATGGTTACACTGTTCCAGAACACTTGCTTATCATGCTCTGAAATATCTTGCCCAGCATATATAATTTAGTATAGTAAGACACAAATTCTTTCATTATTGTAGGGGTGTCGGCGTAAAGACCCTTTTCAGTAACAATTGCCGGAATATTGGATTTAGGGGTAGTAACTCTAACCATGTTTGCCATAATTTTACCAGCTTTGTTCCCATACTTGTAGAACTTGCCTTGTCAGTGTATTGTCTGTATACTGTCTACCATTTGGATATGAGTGTCTCTTTCTTGTTTTAGGTTATAATAATGTTGCCTAGATTGATTTGTAGGATGGCGCAGATATGTATTATATGCTTCTAAGAGGTCTCCTAACATCTGGTTAGTTACTCTTTTAGCCTTAGTCTTATGGTGTGAGGTGTACGCTGTGATCCTTCCCTCAGGACAGCTTTCGAGGCATGCCAGAAGAGATCTAGATTGTTGTGATGTTGTGCATTATCTGCATTGTAATCTATCCAGTAAGAGAGTAATTGTTGGCGGAAATCTACGTTGTTGTAGAGGTAAGAGGGGAACCTCTACGTTTTGTGTAAGCCATCAGAGGGGGTGAAATCTAACAGTAGTGAAATGGGAGCATGATCTGATATGGTGATGGGATGAATTCTGCTTGATGAAATAATAGGAGTGAGTCCAGGAGACGTAAGGAAATAGTCAATCCTAGATAATGTGTAGTGTGATTTGGACATACAGGTTTAGTCCCTGACCTCCGGATTGCGTAGTCTCCATAGGTCAATAAGTCCCAGACCCCCCTTGAACCGTGATGTAATTTTGGTTTCAGTTTTCTGCCTTTGAGAGCCAGCTCTTACAGTTGGAAAGAGTGAAGGCTCTACAAATCTATCAAGTGGGGACAGCTGTGCCATGTTAAAGTCACCTCCTATGATGATTGGAAATTAATTTTGTCTAGTCAGGTGTGTCTGTATCTGGTGCCAAAATTGAGGGAAGAGGTTGTTTGGGCCATAAACATTGCATAATAAGTAGGTTTTAGAGGCTATGTGTAGGTTGGTGAGAATGTAACGGCCCTTCACGTCTATGTATGTGTCTGTGAACGTAAGTGAGAGACCTTTTCTGACCAGGATTGCCACTCCTCTCTTTCTACCTGTCGTTGGTGTATTTATAACCTACCCCACCCATCTAATTTTTAGTTTATCATGCTCTTCCTGGGTTAAATGAGTTTCTTGCAGGAGCACAATGTCTGCATGTATTGAGTTAAGGTAGTGCAGAATTTTGCTTCGTTTAGCATGAGAAGTGATTCCTCCAATGTTCCAGGAGACTATGTTACAGCGCTTCGCCATAGTCTAAGTAAAGTGTGGAGAGAACTCCCATGTAACAAGTATTCCATGGGGTATTAAAAAACATAAGGTATTCTCTCAGGAGCAGGCAGATCAGTGTGGTAAAGTGTATCTGGTTTAGAGTGTGGCATGGGGTCAGTATGTTATCTGTACGTGCCAGGGTGTTGTACTCATGGTTGGGTTGGGAAGGAAGGAGCAGGTAAGTCAGGCCACAAGACCTCCAGGGATCAGAGACTTCATGTTGTGAGGGCCCCCCAGAGTGGAGGTATTTCTGCTGCTGAAGGCAAAAATACAGAGGCATTAATACATTGCATAATAGCATCCATACAAACCAGTTATAATTGTGTAACAAACCCAAGATAACATATAACAAATATATCATTTTTGTGCTGGGGGGGGGGGGGAATAAGGTCTTGGCCCTATTTTACATATACTCGAGCATAAAGGCAAATAGTTATCAAGGTCTAACCTAAAAATTAACATATCTAGGCGTATGAAAAAAGAATATAATAGTGGTGAACCTTCCATACATCTACACACCAGTGAAGCATGGTCTGCAATAAAAATCCATCTTTCAGGGGCTACTGATAAGTATCGCTGGTCTATGCGGCCAGGTGCATTATTTTTTAACACAAAGCTATCTTGGTCTTACAATCCATCCCCACGAATTACAATACCTAAGTTGGCCATTGACACAAGTACATTTGGACATAGAAGTATACTAAAATGTAACATAAAACATGGTATGGAATTAATAACAAGTATTTGACGGTTGACAAACAATCGTAACATTATTTTAACATGCAGAAAAACCCATACATGCTGGCCATACACTCTAGGTGACTCTAGATAAAGGATGGTGGGCACATGATCTATGATGGGGAGGTCTGAATCTCTGGTTAGCCCAGTTTTAAGTGCAGGAAGGGGGAGAGATACTCCTCCTCCAGGGTTTTGAGCGGAGGTTAACAATATCGGGCAGGATAAGAGATAGAGGACAATGATTTTTACCCATACATATACAATTAAACATAGCCCTCAACCCAAAACATGGAAACAATAAGAAACAAAACCCCCAACTTCCCAACCCCTACAACTCTGTTTTTCCAGAGTAGTAGATGAGGGGAGACAAATGTCCCCATAACACAGTTACCAGATGTAGTGTCCAGTAATTTATGGACTGTCGAAGCAGTCCAGTATCTCCGAGATCCTTCCCGGAGGCTCTCCCTATAGGGGGAGGTGTTTGAGTCATCCTTTCTCCCGTGTGGGAGTGGGAAGAATGCAGAAGGGAAAAATAACGTAATCTTCTACAGTCAGCGTACATCATTCTGACCTTCCAAGTCTAGATAATCCTGCAGTTCCTTGGGGGTGCGAAAGAATTTAGGTCCCACAGGCGTCTGCAGCATCAATTTAGCAGGATACAACAGAAGAAGAAGAAGCCTGCCTCCTTAAACAGACGAGAGCATAGTGGAGTGAAATCTTTTTGAAGTTTAATCACCTCTGCAGAAAAATCTTGGAATATTAATAACTCCTTTCCTTCGAAGACCAAGTCTCCAGAATGGGCCTGATATGCTCGCAACAGAGCAAGTTTCTCTTGATAGTTGAGACATTTAAAGATCACCTGGCATGGGTGGGAATTTAAGGTCTCAAGGCCCCTGTCTGGGCCTATACGATGAGCACGCTCTATATCTAGAGGCAAGTGATCTGGATTCATTTTCAGCAACTTAAATTCAATTCAAGAATAAATTCAAGCAAGTCTTTATTCTTTACCGTTTCAGGGACGCCAACCACACAGAGATTATTTCTCCGGCTACGATTTTCAAGATCGTCTACTTTGTCCTGCAACACTTGGTTTTGACGCAAAAGTTGCCTTACTGATGTGGAAGTTGAAGTTTGCCCGTCTTCTATGTCTGATACACGTTGTTCTACTTGGGAAATTCTGGTAGAGAATTGGCATATTTCACTGGTGAGTGTGTCTACTCCCACCTGGAGGGATTCCATCATCGGCAAAAAGAATGATTTGAGCTCCTGAAGTAGAGCAGAAGAATCTGTTGTAATTACATTTGAAGATTTAGGGGAGGGCGGGGAATCAATATGTGATTCTGTCGCTGGCCTCTTCTTATCTGACTGCTTGTTTCTGGATGCCATTTTTCCTGCCAGCGAGTTGGAAATGGGTGTAAAATATTGATCTAGCTTCATGCAAAACTTGGACTAATTTGCTTGCTATAGAGACAAAGTTGTCTTAGTATTACTGCAAATGTCCTCCAAATAACAACACAAGACTATGTTTGCACAATCCCAAAACTTCCACCCAGCAGCCTGAACAACTGTGTTTTATAAACTGCAGTTTTTCTTTACTTTGCTTTGTACCTGAATCTCTTGAAAATAAATGTCCAGCAATGTTTAACATAGGCTGCAGATGTATCTTTGTGTTTGTTTTATTTTATCCTTTCACCTGTAGGGTAGTATTGAACGTGGAAGGATGGAACAGAAGTCAGGGGTCTCTTTTTTTCCTTGTTTTTAAAACACAAATGTTCATCAGAAGGAGTGTGTCTGTCTATCAAAGTAAGGCCAACAGACCCAAAGCAGAACAAATAGTGTGTCTGCACAGTGTGCTTCTTGACAGAATACCACAGTGTTAATGTGATGACTTCTTCACAAGGAACAGTATACTGATCAATAAAGGGTTAATTGAAAAAACTCCACAATAGTTTGTGGCAGATATAAAATGTAATGGCTGTTTATTAGGTCTGTTTATTCACAGGTTCTACAGTTCTTGTTCCTTACTATGTATGTGCTCCTCCGTTCTCCCCTCTTTTTATATTGCTAACCTGCAGTGTGTATTTTAATAACAGTCTATATGAATAGACCAACCATGTGGCCTTAACCGACTCACCGCCCTTCACTCTGATGTCGGTGGTGGGGATAGCTCTGCAAATGCCCTGAACAAGCCGTTGCTGGTGCTAAGGTAAGGGGGCCTCACTCCAAGATGGCGCCCGCGATTTGCACTCCATTGCGCACTTTTTTTCCCCTTCCTTCCAGGGGCAAGGGCGATATTTGGCCCTTCACACTTCGTTACCGGTTGAGGATAGTATCCAGAAGATTGCCCAACAAGGATGGCGTGTAGGAAAGGGAGACCTGCAGCAGATTTAAGGCTTTTAGTAGAGCTCAATGCGCGGAGCTCTTTCTCTGTGCTGCCGGTCCGTTGCTCCGCCCACCGGAAGTCATCAATTTATATTCTAATTTTTGTCTGTTATCAACTCTACATATTTCTCTTGGTATTGTTTGTTAAAACTTAGCTCCTTACTACAAGAGTGTATTGAGGTAGGTTTAACAAACGTGCGCCTTGAACAGTATATTCCAGCAATGGGAGCGTAACATTTTAATTGTTACTTCCATATCCCTTTAAACTCAAAACATAGGGGCAGACATGGTCTGCTCAGCGGATCATGTCCGACAGACATCGCTGAATGCTGACAGCATATGCTGTCAGCATTTATCATTGCACAAGCAGTTCTGGTGAACTGCTTGTGCAATGCTGCCCCCTGCAGATTCACGGCCAATTGTATCTGATCTGATTGATTGCTGTCCGTGGCTCAAAGCAGGTGGAAGAGTTAAGGAGCAAGAGAGTTAAGCCTGCTGTCTAAACCAAGAGTGTTAAGCCACTGTCTAAACCAAGAGCGTTAAGCCTGCTGTCTAAACCAAGAGCGTTAAGCCTGCTGTCTAAACCAAGAGCGTTAAGCCTGCTGTCTAAACCAAGAGCGTTAAGCCTACTGTCTAAACCAAGAGTGTTAAGCCTGCTGTCTAAACCAAGAGTGTTAAGCCTGCTGTCTAAACCAAGAGTGTTAAGCCTACTGTCTAAACCAAGAGTGTTAAGCCACTGTCTAAACCAAGAGTGTTAAGCCTACTGTCTAAACCAAGAGTGTTAAGCCTGCTGTCTAAACCAAGAGTGTTAAGCCTGCTGTCTAAACCAAGAGTGTTAAGCCTACTGTCTAAACCAAGAGTGTTAAGCCTACTGTCTAAACCAAGAGTGTTAAGCCTGCTGTCTAAACCAAGAGCGTTAAGCCTGCTGCTTAAACCAAGAGCGTTAAGTCTGCTGTTAAAACTAAAAGCATTAAGCCTGCAGTTTAAACCAAGAGTGTTAAGCCTGCTGTCTAAACCAAGAGATTGTTAAGTTTTATGGTACAGCTTTGTAACATAAAACCCATAACTACTGATTTTCAGTTGGCGGTACGGATCTTGTAGTTATGGGCTGTACTGCTCCCTTTTTGTTGGGACAGGCAAACTCGTAATACTGGCTGTGGAAGTCCCATTGAAAAAGGACTTTTTAAAAAGTGCAGTAGTTACGTTGCGTGACCGCCAAAAAAGTGTGCGGTACAGCTATACCTACAAGACTCATAATAGCAGCGGTAGTGAAAAAGAGCCATAACGATGCTTTTTCACTCATAACGCAAAACTCTGAATCTAGCTGATAGATTTTAATGGCAGATAAAAACCATTTAGTTCTCCAATTTTTTTTTATCTGAAGCTGAAATGAACATATTATTAAAGTCACATGTCTACCTCTGTATGTTCCCAGGGGAAGAAGATACATTTTAACAAACAACACCAGGAGAAAGGTGTAATGTAAATATAAGTCAACTGAAAGGTTTTTGTACGCGCTATCAGAATCATGAAGTTTAATACTGGCTTCCATGTCCCTTTAATAGCCCCATTTTATTTCTGTTCATTGAATCTGATCTGCCTCTTGAATTCTGGTCAGTATTTATATTCAGTTCTGCATTATAAATGGTTTCCTGTGAAACTGGTTTTCTTTCTCTTACAGTTTAGTGACAATGATTTTTGCAGCATGTAGCAATGCGTAAGCAATGTCAATAACTCTGTCACTAAATATTACAAAACTTTAATCCCTTTTCTGTGCGTCTTTTTTTTCTGTTTAAGGAACATTTGCTTGAGAGTCATTCACTATTCGTTTTTATGCTGCGCTGCCAAAATATTACATGTTGACCCAGAAAGAATATTAGTTTCTATGTAGCGAGAGAGCAGTTTTTGTCTTTATCTCCTTTTTGTGCTGTTCTGAACACACAGCTTTTGGTATCAGACGCTGCCAAGTGTGTTTGCTTCACAGATGAGCTCCTTGGAGAACTGGCCTAGATAGAATTTGCAATAAATAAGAGTGGATTTACATCATTGAGAAATGATTCTATTAAAATGTTCATGAAAACCAAAATTGTGTCAGGAATAAGCTATTTACAAATTATCTAGGCTGTTCAGCACCTGGATCGAGAAGCAAATAAATCACTAAGCTACTGGGCCACCCATAGACTAGAACATTTGATTAAGTTGTCTGATAACTCCTAAGAAGCGTATGCAGTGGCATAAAGCACATTATGTGACATTACAGCCTCATTTCACAACTACTGCCAGATTTCAAATAGCCAAGAAATATTTTTATTGAAGTATTTTCAAGGATTGAAAATAATTACGCTGCACACATTAAACTCTCAAAGCCAAATGGTATAAGAAAAAAACATCACCCCCCCCCCCAAAGAAAAGCAGCAAAAAAAACTGTATGGGACAAACTGAAACCTTAGAAGGAAAAACATCCAGACTTGGAAAGATTAGACTTAAAGGGACAGTCTAGTCCAAAATAAACTTTCATGATTCAGATAGATCATGTAATTTTAAACAATTTTCCAATTTACTTTTATCACCAATGTTGCTTTGTTCTCTTGGTATTCTTAGTTGAAAGCTTAACCTAGGAGGTTCATATGCTAATTACTTAGACCTTGAAGACCGCCTCTTAAGAATGCATTTTAACAGGTTTTTCACCACTAGAGGGTGTTAGTTCATGAATTTCATATAGATAACACTGTGCTCATGCACGTGAAGTTACCTGGGAGCTATCACTAATTGGCTAAACTGCAAGTCTGTCAAAGGAAATGAAAAAAAGGGGCAGTTTGCAGAGGCTCAGATACAAGATAATCACAGAGGTAAAAAATATATAAATATATCTGTGTTGGATGCAAAACTGGGGAATGGGTAAAAAAGGGATTATCTATCTTTTAAAACAATAACAATTCTGGTGTAGACTGTCACTTTAAGTATGCTAAGGTATCAGGTATGAGCATATTTCTGAACCGAATAAACAAAGAATAGGAATACTCAAGGAAAAATGTGAATTTATAAATATTGTATATTAGAGGATTCTGAAAAAAATTTCCAACAACTAAAAATAAATTTGAAAAAAAAAATATATACATATAAAAATATTATTTGTTTTAAGAACTGAAAGTTTGAAAGTTTACACATTGAAGATTTCATAAGCTGTGCCTATTTAACAAGATAAAGATACTGCAAAACAAATAAAGTTTTGCTAACAAAATAACCGTAGCTGTTTAAAAATAATTGCAGCAAATTGTTACACTCACCTTATATGTTAGTTTATAATAAGACTGCAGAAAACTCTTGTAATTACAAGGTGTTTGCTATCTGGTTAAGGAAAGGCCTCAAGAAAAAAATTGTTTTCCTAGTATAGTATAACAGTTCCCCCCCCAGGTATTTCAAGGGACATGAAACCCCAAAAAATGTCTTTAATGAATCCGATAGAACATACAATTTTAGACAACTTTCCAATTTACTTTCATTATCTAATTGGCTTAGTTCTTTTGGTATTCTTTGTTAAAAAGCATACCTAGGTAGGCTCAGGAGCTAGCTGCTGATTGGTGGCTGTGCATATATGCCTCTTCTCATTTGCTTACTGATGTGCTCAGCTACCTCCCAGTAGTGCATTGTTGCTCCTTCAATAAAGAATACCAAGATAATGAAGCAAAATTGATAAAATATGTAAACTAGAAAGTTGTTTAAAATTGATGCTCTATTTGAATCATGCAAGAAAGATTTTGTGTTTCATGTCCCTTTAAGGGCACATATATGTTTATCTTAAATCATTCAGTGCACAAGCAGCAAATCTTTAAGAGACATTCTGATAAATTAATTAAACAATATATTTCTGAATAACATTTTATTCTTAAATATTGTTTGTGTTTAGCTCCTGTAATGAGTTAGATCATATATATTATTGCAGTATTGTTTGAATATAATTATGTGTTTAACTTCTGCAAAGGGGTTAAGCACATACTTTAAGTCAGCTCCAGAGCAGCAATGCGCTACTGGGAGATAGTTGAACACTTTTGATGAGCCAATCAAAAGAGACATATTACAAAAGTACATCCGCCAATCACCATCTAGCTCCCAGTATTTTATTTCTACTCTAAAGCTACCTAGGTATGCTTTACAATGAAGGATATAAAAAGAACGAAGTCAATTTGATTATGGGACTAAATTGAAAATCCTCTTAAAACTGTTTGTTCTTTTGAAACTATGAAAATGTAATTTTGGCTTTTATATCCAGTTAACATACACTTTATACTGAATAAGATCTATATCTAAATTGTTTACTATAAAGGATTAAGTTTACTTAGGCGTCTATTTTAAATCACATTTTTGGCATCTCAATTGTTAGAAACCCAAGGAAGAGAAAACTGGCTCATTATTTTATGGGTCATTAGTATGTGAAAGTTCCTATTTTTAGTAGATAGAGCTATGGAGGCCCATTTATCAAGCTCCGAACACAGCTTGAGGGCCCGTGTTTCTGGCGAGTCTTCAAACACGCCAGAAACGCAAGTTATGGAGCAGCGGTCTAAAGACAGAGATCAACACAATTCAACACGATCGAGTATGATCGGGTTGATTGACACCCCCTACTGGCAGCCCATTGGCCGCGAGTCTGCAGGGGGCGGCGTTGCACCAGCAGCTCACAAGAGCTGCTGATGCAATGCTGAATACGGAGAGCGTATTGCTCTCCGCATTCAGCGATGTCTGTCAAACCTGATCCACACTGACGGGCAGGTCCGACAGACATTTAATAAATAGGCCTTTTTATCATTTGTCAACAAAATCCCAAAATGTTGCATTAATCCTCTTCATATTCAGCAGAGCCATATTTTATGGTGTGAAGTATCCCTAGATAGGACTGGAAATATTTCATTCAGTAGATCTGTTAGTATGATGCATCCGCTTAGCCCTATGAAAACGCTGTGCACACACAAAATAGCAGTAAAACTGACATGTGTATATGCATTTTACAATAGATCATCATAACGTAAAGTATACACGTCGATATGACAGTAAAACATGACAGCTTATTGATTTACTATTGATTGTAACTGCTTAATGTGATTGAACATTAGCTTTTCACTTAAAGGGCCATAATACCCAAATGTCGAAACACTTGAAAGTGATGCAGCATAGCTGTAAAAAGCTGACTAGAAAATATCACCTCAACATCTCTATGTAAAAAAGAAAGATGTTTTACCACAGAATCTCCTAAGTATTCACACCCCATTGTAAAGGACTTAAAGCAGCAAATCAGTATGTCTGTCCCAGGACTGGTAAGGGAGCGTGCCTCATCCACACTTGTGATATTTCCCTATTCAGTTTAAGGAAGTTTACTTTGAAATCTCATGAGAAATAAGTGAAATCTCATGAGATCACAGTAAAGAGTTCATGACCTCAGCACTGTTGATGTGGATTGGCTGCAGTTAATTTCTTAATTTTTACCTGCAGCTGGACAGCAACTGAGTATAACCTTTTACACAGCATTTACTCTGGTGAGCTGAGGAAATTGTGAGGTAAAATATCTTCCTTTTTTTCATAGAGATTATCAGGTGATATTTTCCTGTCAGCTTTTTACAGTTATACTGCATCAATTTCAAGTGATTTAGCATATGAGTATTATGTCCCTTTAACCAAAAATATAAATTCATATCCTGTACAAATGAGTAATTTCATATCATTTGGTGCCATTTTATAAATAATATTTTTTAAAACATCCAAACACACAAATATTCTAATAATCTTGATTTCAATCTTGTGTATTATGATTTTTAACTGTTTATCAGCTGCCCATATACCTTTTTTTATATGGAAATGATCACAATATAAGTAATAACACCATTAATAGACTTATGCAGCAGTGAAAAATTTGGTCTGTCCGAATCTTTCGGAATTAATATTTGGAAAATGTCTTTTTTCCAAGTATTGGTCTGCTGCACTATTCTATATTCATTTAGTTTTAAATAAAAAGAATACTGAAAATTTGTGGAATATTTACATTCTTTTCCATTAAACTAATGTAAATGTTCCTTTGCTATATTTGAAAGAGTTCACCTGTAGCGTTATACTTACCTCTAGCATGCTTTAGAGCGGCGCTAATCCCGACCCCTATTCATAGAGATATATAATAGATATATACACATATAAATACATAAATACATATGTACACATATATAGACATATATATATATATATATATATATATATATATATATATATATATATATATATATATATATATATAGTTTACTGTATATATACATAAACACACATATTTAGAAATGTATATGTATGTATCTCAATGTTAAAGCACTATGAAGCCTTTTTTTCTAACACCTGATACCTCATAACTTTGAGTCCTTATAACTTTTGTGTGCAATATTTTTTGTAATAATTTTTATTAGATGGTGTTATTATGAGTGTAACTGTACTGTGTAATGTATATTTATTAGATAGTGTTATTATGTGTGTAACTGTACTGTGTAATATATATTTATTATATAGTGTTATTGTGTGTGTAACTGTACTGTGTAATGTATATTTATTAGATAGTGTTATTATGAGTGTAACTGTACTGTGTAATGTATATTTATTAGATAGTGTTATTATGTGTGTAACTGTACTGTGTAATGTATATTTATTAGATAGTGTTATTATGTGTGTAACTGTACTGTGTAATGTATATTTATTAGATGGTGTTATTATGTGTGTAACTGTACTGTGTAATGTATATTTATTAGATAGTGTTATTATGTGTGTAGCTGTACTGTGTAATGTATATTTATTAGATGTGTTATTATGTGTGTAACTGTACTGTGTAATATATATTTATTATATAGTGTTATTGTGTGTGTAACTGTACTGTGTAATGTATATTTATTAGATAGTGTTATTATGAGTGTAACTGTACTGTGTAATGTATATTTATTAGATAGTGTTATTATGTGTGTAACTGTACTGTGTAATGTATATTTATTAGATGGTGTTATTATGTGTGTAACTGTACTGTGTAATGTATATTTATTAGATAGTGTTATTATGAGTGTAACTGTACTGTGTAATTTATATTTATTAGATGGTGTTATTATGTGTGTAACTGTACTGTGTAATGTATATTTATTAGATGGTGTTATTATGTGTTTAACTGAACTGTGTAATGTATATTTATTAGATAGTGTTATTATGAGTGTAACTGTACTATGTAATGTATATTTATTAGATACTGTGATTATGAGTGTAACTGTACTATGTAATGTATATTTATTAGATGGTGTTATTAAGTGTGTAACTGTACTGTGTAATGTATATTTATTAGATAGTGCTATTATGAGTGTAACTGTACTGTGTAAGGTATATTTATTAGACGGTGTTATTATGAGTGTAACTGTACTGTGTAATGTATATTTATTAGATGGTGTTATTATGAGTGTAACTGTACTGTGTAATGTATATTTATTAGATGGTGTTATGTGTGTAACTGTACTGTGTAATGTATATTTATTAGATAGTGTTATTATGTGTGTAACTGTACTGTGTAATGTATATTTATTAGATAGTGTTATTATATGTGTAACTGTACTGTGTAATGTATATTTATTAGATAGTGTTATTATGTGTGTAACTGTACTGTGTAATGTATATTTATTAGATAGTGTTATTATGTGTGTAACTGTACTGTGTAATGTATATTTATTAGACAGTGTTATTATATATGTAACTGTACTGTGTAATGTATATTTATTAGATGGTGTTATTATGAGTGTAACTGTACTATGTAATGTATATTTATTAGAAAGTGTTATTATGTGTGTAACTGTACTGTATAATGTATATTTATTAGATAGTGTTATTATGTGTGTAACTGTACTGTGTAATGTATATTTATTAGATGGTGTTATTATGAGTGTAACTGTACTATGTAATGTATATTTATTAGATAGTGTTATTATGTGTGTAACTGTACTGTGTAATGTATATTTATTAGACCGTGTTATTATTTGTGTAAATGTACTGTGTAATGTATATGTATTTATTAGACAGTGTTATTTTGAGTGTAACTGTACTGTGTAATATTTAGAAATGTATATGTATGTATCTCAATGTTAAAGCACTATGAAGCCTTTTTTTCTAACACCTGATACCTCATAACTTTGAGTCCTTATAACTTTTGTGTGCAATATTTTTTGTAATAATTTTTATTAGATGGTGTTATTATGAGTGTAACTGTACTGTGTAATGTATATTTATTAGATAGTGTTATTATATGTGTAACTGTACTGTGTAATGTATATTTATTAGATAGTGTTATTATATGTGTAACTGTACTGTGTAATGTATATTTATTAGATAGTGTTATTATATGTGTAACTGTACTGTGTAATGTATATTTATTAGATAGTGTTATTATATGTGTAACTGTACTGTGTAATGTATATTTATTAGATAGTGTTATTATGTGTGTAACTGTACTGTGTAATGTATATTTATTAGACAGTGTTATTATGTATGTAACTGTAGTGTGTAATGTATATTTATTAGACAGTGTTATTATGTATGTAACTGTAGTGTGTAATGTATATTTATTAGACAGTGTTATTATGTGTGTAACTGTACTGTGTAATGTATATTTATTAGATGGTGTTATTATGAGTGTAACTGTACTATGTAATGTATATTTATTAGACAGTGTTATTATGTGTCTAACTGTACTGTGTAGTGTATATTTATTAGATAGTGTTATTATGTGTGTAACTGTACTGTGTAATGTATATTTATTAGACCGTGTTATTATTTATGTAAATGTACTGTGTAATGTATATGTATTAGACAGTGTTATTATATGTGTAACTGTACTGTGTAATGTATATTTATTAGACAGTGTTATTATATGTGTAATTGTACTCTGTAATGTATATTTATTAGACAGTGTTATTATATGTGTAATTGTACTCTGTAATGTATATTTATTAGACAGTGCTATTATATGTGTAATTGTACTGTGTAATGTATATTTATTAGATAGTGTTATTATGAGTGTAATTGTACTCTGTAATGTATATTTATTAGACGGTGTTATTATGTGTGTAACTGTACTGTGTAATGTATATTTATTAGATGGTGTTATTATGAGTGTAACTGTACTATGTAATGTATATTTATTAGACAGTGTTATTATGTGTCTAACTCTACTGTGTAATGTATATTTATTAGATAGTGTTATTATGTGTGTAACTGTACTGTGTAATGTATATTTATTAGATAGTGTTATTATGTGTGTAGCTGTACTGTGTAATGTATATTTATTAGATAGTGTTATTATGTGTGTAGCTGTACTGTATAATGTATATTTATTAGATAGTGTTATTATGTTTGTAACTGTACTGTGTAATGTATATTTATAAATGGTGTTATTATGGGTGTAACCGTACTGTGTAATGTATATTTATTAGACTGTGTTATTATTTGTGTAAATGTACTGTGTAATGTATATGTATTAGACAGTGTTATTATATGTGTAACTGTACTGTGTAATGTATATTTATTAGACAGTGTTATTATATGCGTAATTGTACTCTGTAATGTATATTTATTAGACAGTGTTATTATATGTGTAATTGTACTCTGTAATGTATATTTATTAGACAGTGTTATTATATGTGTAATTGTACTCTGTAATGTATATTTATTAGACAGTGTTATTTTGAGTGTAACTGTACTGTGTAATCAGGGCCGCCATCAGGGGGTGACAAGGGTGACTCCTGTCAGGGGCCCAATGGGCCAGGGGGGGCCCCATGAGGCAAGAACAACTAAAATATTTATTTATTTTTTATTTATTTTTTAATTTTGGCAGCCACAAGTGGGAACTACAGCACAGTGCTAATTGATCATGGAAAATGTTATTACAAGGAGTAAAGTATTAGCATTTGAGAGGATTTATGAGTGTGCACTAAACCACTATGCACAGTGGGAGACAAACTTGACACTTTGTTTGTACAGTGTGTGCCTGAGTCAGACAGCATTGCAGAGGAGGTAGGACTTACTTAGTTAATGTTTTTTTATTTCTTTGTGCAATTTCGGATTGTATCTTCAGTGTGGTAGTAGTTGAATGGTGGGGCCAGGGGTCCATAAAAACACATTTTTTTAGCAGCAGTGTATTTATGATTATTTGACAATGTTGTAGAAATTCTATATCTAAAGCCATTCAAAAATGTTTCCTCCTCAATACACAAATGGTAGGTGCCCTTTTGGCGGATATGCGTTTTTTTTAATTCATATATATTTATTAATTACATTCCAGTTTACTGCCCTTTATTCAAGGACTTTCCAGATGCAAGGATGCATTTTATCTAAGATTTTTACATCTGCATAAAATGTTATACTCTCAGACTAAGATTGCTCAGTGTTTGAAATGAGACAGGTTAACTTAAAACTGTTCAGTTTACCCTACAGCTGACTTAATTTTGAAATACATACAAACAAGCCTAAATCCTGCATTTAACCAGATTTAATGGTATGAGTACCACAGCTTATGGTTCCACCAAGACCATATAGAGTACAGCATTTTCAAAATCCATAATTACAGCTGACAGATGGGAACATTTGTACACTATATTTGAAGTGGTGCTCTTAGTTGGGGAAAATGGGGGGGAAAAACAAACATGGGGTCGATCCGATAAAAATCGTCTCCCGCAAAAGCTGGCGACGTCAATATTTGCGCGGGTTTGGTATCCTATATACGGCGTAACCTAGAAGTTACGCGCATATATTTCTGCCGTCGCCCGTAGTTTTTTGGGCCATAGGCAGGTATACCAAACCAGTGTAGTTTGATATCCAATATACAGCGTAAGGACTTACGTGGCGAAAATGGAGAAATCTTACACCATTTTAACCTCGCCACAAAAAGCAGCCGTAAGAAACCTTACGCTGTGTATTGGAGCCCCGTAACTCTCTAAACTATATTAATATTATTAACCCCTAATCTAATCCCCCTAAAATAATTATCTCTATTACCAGCCCTTAAAAGGGCCTTTTGCGGGGCTTTGCCCCAAAGTAAACATCTCTTTTGCCCTATAACCTGCCCTCCCTACACCGCCGCCACCTATATTAATAGTATTAACCCCTAATGTAAGCCCCTTACACCGCCGCCATCTATATTAAAATTATTAACCCCTAATTTAATCTACCTACCCCGCCGCCAGCTATATTATCTATATTAACCCTAAGTATATTATAGTTAATATAGTTATTACATTATATATATATTAACTATATTAACCCTAATTATATTAGGGTTAATATAGTTACTATAGTATTTATATAAACTATATTAACTCTATCTAATTCTAACACCCCTAACTAAATTCTTATTAAATAAATCTAATTCATATTATAAACTAAAATATTCCTATTTAAATCTAAATACTTACCTATAAAATAAACCCTAAGATAGCTACAATATAATTAATAATTACATTGTAGCTATGTTAGGGTTTATATTTATTTTACAGGTAAATTGTTAATTATTTTAACTAGGTACAATAGCTATTAAATAGTTAATAACTATTTAATAGCTACCTAGTTAAAATAATTACCCAATTACCTGTAAAATAAATCCTAACCTAAATTACAAATACACCTACACTATCAATAAATTAAATAAACTACAAATATCTATCTAACATACAATTAAATAAACTAAACTAAATTAAAAAACAAACAAACACTAAATTACAAAAAATAAAAAAAAGATTACAAGATTTTTAAGCTAATTACACCTATTCTAAGCCCCCTAATAAAATAATAAAGCCCCCCAAAATAAAAAAAATGCCCTACCCTATTCTAAATTAAAAAAAGTTCAAAGCTCTTTTACCTTACCAGCCCTTAAAAGGGCCATTAGCGGGGCATGCCCCAAAGAATTCAGCTCTTTTGCCTGAAAAAAAAAACACAATACCACCCCCAACATTACAACCCACCACCCACATACCCCTAATCTAACCCAAACTCCCCTTAAATAAACCTAACACTACCCCCCTGAAGATCTCCCTACCTTATCTTCACCACACCGGGCCGAACTCCTCATCCAATCCGGGCGATGTCTATCCAAGCGGCAAAGAAGAGGTCTTCATCCCGGCAATGTCTTTATCCAAGCGGCAGCAAAGTCTTCTTCCATCCGCAGCATCTTCCATCAAGCGGCATCTTCAATCTTCATTCTTTGCTCCACGATGCGGAGCATCCATCCCGGCCGAAGACTGAACGACGAATGAGGTACCTTTAAATGACGTCATCCAAGATGGCGTCTGTCGAATTCCGATTGGCTGATAGGATTCTATCAGCCAATCGGAATTAAGGTAGAAAAATCTGATTGGCTGATTCAATCAGCCAATCAGATTCAAGTTCAATCCGATTGGCTGAACCAATCAGCCAATCAGATTGAGCTCGCATTTTATTGGCTGATCGGAACAGCCAATAGAACGCGAGCTCAATCTGATTGGCTGATTGGTTCAGCCAATCGGATTGAACTTGAATCTGATTGGCTGATTCAATCAGCCAATCAGATTTTTCTACCTTAATTCCGATTGGCTTATAGAATCCTATCAGCCAATCGGAATTCAACGGACGCCATCTTGGATGACGTCATTTAAAGGTACCTCATTCGTCGTTCAGTCGTCGGCAGGGATGGATGCTCCGCATCGTGGAGCGAAGAATGAAGATTGAAGATGCCGCTTGATGGAAGATGCTGCGGATGGAAGAAGACTTTGATGCCGCTTGGATAAAGACATCGCCGGGATGAAGACCTCTTCTTTGCCGCTTGGATAGACATCGCCCGGATCGGATGAGGAGTTCGGCCCGGCGTGGTGAAGATAAGGTAGGGAGATCTTCAGGGGGGTAGTGTTAGGTTTATTTAAGGGGGGTTTGGGTTAGATTAGGGGTATGTGGGTGGTGGGGTGTAATGTTGGGGGGTGGTATTGTGTTTTTTTTTCAGGCAAAAGAGCAGTTTTCTTTGGGGCATGCCCCACTAATGGCCCTTTTAAGGGCTGGTAAGGTAAAAGAGCTTTGAACTTTTTTTAATTTAGAATAGGGTAGGGAATTTTTATTATTTAGGGGGGCTTTATTATTTTATTAGGGGGCTTAGAATAGGTGTAATTAGCTTAAAAATTTTGTAATCTTTTTTTTATTTTTTGTAATTTAGTGTTTGTTTGTTTTTGTAGTTTAGTTTATTTAATTGTATTTTTTAGATAGATATTTGTAGTTTATTTAATTTATTGATAGTGTAGGTTTATTTGTAATTTAGGTTAGGATTAATTTTACAGGTAATTGGGTAATTATTTTAACTAGGTAGTTATTAAATAGTTATTAACTATTTAATAGCTATTATACCTAGTTAAAATAATTAACAATTTACCTGTAAAATAAATATAAACCCTAACATAGCTACAATGTAATTATGAATTATATTGTAGCTATCTTAGGCCTAGATTTGGAGTTTGGCGGTAGATGGGCTGTTAACGCTCCGCGGGCTTTTTTCTGGCCGCACCATAAATTTAACTCTGGTATCGAGAGTTAAAACAAATGCTGCGTTAGGCTCCAAAAAAGGAGCGTAGAGCATTTTTACCGCAAATGCAACTCTCGATACCAGAGTTGCTTACGGACGCGGCCGGCCTCAAAAACGTGCTCGTGCACGATTCTCCCATAGGAAACAATGGGACTGTTTGAGCTGAAAAAAAACCTAACACCTGCAAAAAAGCAGCGTTCAGCTCCTAACGCAGCCCCATTGTTTCCTATGGGGAAACACTTCCTACGTCTGCACCTAACACCCTAACATGTACCCCGAGTCTAAACACCCCTACCCTTACACTTATTAACCCCTAATCTGCCGCCCCCGCTATCGCTGACCCCTGCATTACACTTTTAACCCCTAATCTGCCGCTCCGTAAAACGCCGCCACCTACGTTATCCCTATGTACCCCTAATCTGCTGCCCTAACATCGCCGACCCCTATATTATATTTATTAACCCCTAATCTGCCCCCCACAACGTCGCCGACACCTACCTACACTTATTAACCCCTAATCTGCCGAGCGGACCTGAGCGCTACTATAATAAAGTTATTAACCCCTAATCCGCCTCACTAACCCTATCATAAATAGTATTAACCCCTAATCTGCCCTCCCTAACATCGCCGACAACTACCTTCAATTATTAACCCCTAAACTTCCGATCGGAGCTCACCGCTATTCTAATAAATGTATTAACCCCTAAAGCTAAGTCTAACCCTAACACTAACACCCCCCTAAGTTAAATATAATTTTTATCTAACGAAATAAATTAACTCTTATTAAATAACTTATTCCTATTTAAAGCTAAATACTTACCTGTAAAATAAATCCTAATATAGCTACAATATAAATTATAATTATATTATAGCTATTTTAGGATTAATATTTATTTTACAGGCAACTTTGTAATTATTTTAACCAGGTACAATAGCTATTAAATAGTTAAGAACTATTTAATAGTTACCTAGTTAAAATAATAACAAATTTACCTGTAAAATAAATCCTAACCTAAGTTATAATTAAACCTAACACTACCCTATCAATAAAATAATTAAATAAACTACCTACAATTACCTACAATTAACCTAACACTACACTATCAATAAATTAATTAAACACAATTGCTACAAATAAATACAATTAAATAAACTAGCTAAAGTACAAAAAATAAAAAAGAACTAAGTTACAGAAAATAAAAAAATATTTACAAACATAAGAAAAATATTACAACAATTTTAAACTAATTACACCTACTCTAAGCCCCCTAATAAAATAACAAAGCCCCCCAAAATAAAAAATTCCCTACCCTATTCTAAATTAAAAAAGTTACAAGCTCTTTTACCTTACCAGCCCTGAACAGGGCCCTTTGCGGGGCATGCCCCAAGAATTTCAGCTCTTTTGCCTGTAAAAAAAAACATACAATACCCCCCCCAACATTACAACCCACCACCCACATACCCCTAATCTAACCCAAACCCCCCTTAAATAAACCTAACACTAATCCCCTGAAGATCTTCCTACCTTGTCTTCACCATCCAGGTATCACCGATCCGTCCTGGCTCCAAGATCTTCATCCAACCCAAGCGGGGGTTGGCGATCCATAATCCGGTGCTCCAAAGTCTTCCTCCTATCCGGCAAGAAGAGGACATCCGGACCGGCAAACATCTTCTCCAAGCGGCATCTTCGATCTTCTTCCATCCGGTGCGGAGCGGGTCCATCTTGAAGCAGGCGACGCGGATCCATCCTCTTCTTCCGATGTCTCCCGACTAATGACGGTTCCTTTAAGGGACGTCATCCAAGATGGCGTCCCTCGAATTCCGATTGGCTGATAGGATTCTATCAGCCAATCAGAATCAAGTTCAATCCGATTGGCCGATCCCATCAGCCAATCAGATTGAGCTCGCATTCTATTGGCTGATCGGAACAGCCAATAGAATGCGAGCTCAATCTGATTGGCTGATTGGATCAGCCAATCGGATTGAACTTGATTCTGATTGGCTGATTCCATCAGCCAATCAGAAAATTCCTACCTTAATTCCGATTGGCTGATAGAATCCTATCAGCCAATCGGAATTCGAGGGACGCCATCTTGGATGACGTCCCTTAAAGGAACCGTCATTAGTCGGGAGACATCGGAAGAAGAGGATGGATCCGCGTCGCCTGCTTCAAGATGGACCCGCTCCGCACCGGATGGAAGAAGATCGAAGATGCCGCTTGGAGAAGATGTTTGCCGGTCCGGATGTCCTCTTCTTGCCGGATAGGAGGAAGACTTTGGAGCACCGGATTATGGATCGCCAACCCCCGCTTGGGTTGGATGAAGATCTTGGAGCCAGGACGGATCGGTGATACCTGGATGGTGAAGACAAGGTAGGAAGATCTTCAGGGGATTAGTGTTAGGTTTATTTAAGGGGGGTTTGGGTTAGATTAGGGGTATGTGGGTGGTGGGTTGTAATGTTGGGGGGGGTATTGTATGTTTTTTTTTACAGGCAAAAGAGCTGAAATTCTTGGGGCATGCCCCGCAAAGGGCCCTGTTCAGGGCTGGTAAGGTAAAAGAGCTTGTAACTTTTTTAATTTAGAATAGGGTAGGGAATTTTTTATTTTGGGGGGCTTTGTTATTTTATTAGGGGGCTTAGAGTAGGTGTAATTAGTTTAAAATTGTTGTAATATTTTTCTTATGTTTGTAAATATTTTTTTATTTTCTGTAACTTAGTTCTTTTTTATTTTTTGTACTTTAGCTAGTTTATTTAATTGTATTTATTTGTAGCAATTGTGTTTAATTAATTTATTGATAGTGTAGTGTTAGGTTAATTGTAGGTAATTGTAGGTAGTTTATTTAATTATTTTATTGATAGGGTAGTGTTAGGTTTAATTATAACTTAGGTTAGGATTTATTTTACAGGTAAATTTGTTATTATTTTAACTAGGTAACTATTAAATAGTTCTTAACTATTTAATAGCTATTGTACCTGGTTAAAATAATTACAAAGTTGCCTGTAAAATAAATATTAATCCTAAAATAGCTATAATATAATTATAATTTATATTGTAGCTATATTAGGATTTATTTTACAGGTAAGTATTTAGCTTTAAATAGGAATAAGTTATTTAATAAGAGTTAATTTATTTCGTTAGATAAAAATTATATTTAACTTAGGGGGGTGTTAGTGTTAGGGTTAGACTTAGCTTTAGGGGTTAATACATTTATTAGAATAGCGGTGAGCTCCGATCGGAAGTTTAGGGGTTAATAATTGAAGGTAGGTGTCGGCGATGTTAGGGAGGGCAGATTAGGGGTTAATACTATTTATGATAGGGTTAGTGAGGCGGATTAGGGGTTAATAACTTTATTATAGTAGCGCTCAGGTCCGCTCGGCAGATTAGGGGTTAATAAGTGTAGGCAGGTGTCGGCGACGTTGAGGGGGGCAGATTAGGGGTTAATAAATATAATATAGGGGTCGGCGGTGTTAGGGGCAGCAGATTAGGGGTACATAGGGATAACGTAGGTGGCGGCGATTTGCGGTCGGAAGATTAGGGGTTAATTATTGTAAGTAGCTTGCGGCGACGTTGTGGGGGGCAGGTTAGGGGTGAATAAATATAATACAGGGGTCGGCGGGATTAGGGGCAGCAGATTAGGGGTACATAAATATAACGTAGGTGGCGGTCGGCAGATTAGGGGTTAAAAATTTTAATCGAGTGGCGGCGGTGTGGGGGGACCTCGGTTTAGGGGTACATAGGTAGTTTATGGGTGTTAGTGTACTTTAGGGTACAGTACTTAAGAGCTTTATAAACCGGCGTTAGCCAGAAAGCTCTTAACTCCTGCTATTTTCAGGCGGCTGGAATCTTGTCGTTAGAGCTCTAACGCTCACTTCAGAAACGACTCTAAATACCAGCGTTAGAAAGATCCCATTGAAAATATAGGCTACGCAAATGGCGTAGGGGGATCTGCGGTATGGAAAAGTCGCGGCTGTAAAGTGAGCGTTAGACCCTTTAATCACTGACTCCAAATACCAGCGGGCGGCCAAAACCAGCGTTAGGAGCCTCTAACGCTGGTTTTGACGGCTACCGCCGAACTCCAAATCTAGGCCTTAGGGTTTATTTTATAGGTAAGTATTTAGATTTAAATAGGAATATTTTAGTTTATAATATTAATATTAGATTTATTTTAATAAGAGTTTAGTTAGGGGTGTTAGAGTTAGATAGGGTTATTATACTTAATATATATATAATATAATAACGATATTAACTATATTAACCCTAATATAATTAGGGTTAATATAGTTAATATAGCTGGCGGCGGTGTAGGGGGATTAGATTAGGGGTTAATGTGTTTAATATAGCTGGCGGCGGTGTAGGGAGATTAGATTAGGGGTTAATACATTTATTATAGGTGGCAGCGGTGTAGGGGGATTTAGATTATAGGCAAAAGAGCTGATTACTTTGTGACAAAACCCCGCCAAAAGCCCTTTTAAGGGCTGGCAAAAGAGCAGTTTACTTTGGGGCAATGCCACGCAAAAAGCCCTTTTCAGGACTATTTGTAGGGTTAGACTTAGGTTTAGTGGTAGGGATAGTTTAGTATTTTAGGGGTTAAATAATTTAATATAGATGGCGGCGGGGTAGGGGGATTAGATTAGGGGTTAATAATTTTAAAATAGATAGCGGCGGGGTAGGGGCTCACTTTAGGGGGTAGGTAAGGTAGATGGCGGCGGTGTTAGGGGCTCACTTTAGGGGGTTATAGATTTAATATAGCTGGTGGCGGTTTAGGGGTTAATAACTTTATTAGGTTGCGGCGGGGTTTGGGAGCGGCGGTTTAGGGATTAATACATATTTTATTGTTAGGCTAGTGAGGGGGGATAGCGGATAGAGGGTTAGACGGTTAGAGGGTTAGACGTGTCGGGCTATGTTAGGGAGGCGTGTTAGACATTGCGTGTAATTTAGTCAGGTTTTGTAGGCGCCGGCAGTTTCTAAACCTGCCGTAAGTCACTGGCGACGCCAGAAATTTGTACTTGCACAGATTTCTGGACATCGCTGGTTTATCCGACTAATGGCACTTTAGCATCTGACGGAGCCGTAAATGGGATAGCTCGAGTTGCGAGCTGAAACTGCGGGCGACGCGGGTTCCTTCGCTTGCGCCGCAAACTACGCCGTATATCGGATCGCGCCCCATATGTCAACCTTTTAAAAGTACTTTTCTTCATCTAGCCAGATAATTAATGTACAATTTTGAATTCACAGAATTATTTTTGTTTGCACATTTACAAATATGATTCTTTAAAAGTGATCTCTTAAAAATTTCTGCATTTTTTTTTTTATGATGCATGTCACACACTGTTGATTTAGGGGATGCAACGTGCAGAAATGTTACCTCCTGTGAGTGTTTCTGTGGGTGTCTGTGTTTATGTCTTTGTGCTTTTGTTTCTGTCTCTATGAGTGTGTATGTATTTTTTTTTCTGTGGGTCGCTCTGTGAGGGTGGGTGTGTATGTCTTTGTGCATTTTCTGTGAATGTCTGTGAGGGTGTGTGCATATGTCTTTGTGCTTTTCTATAGGTGTCTCTTTGAGGGTGTGTGTGTATGTATATCTCTGTGTTTTCTGTGGATGTCTCTGTGAGGGTGGGTGTGTGTATGTATGTATGTATATCTGTGTTTTCTGTGGATGTTTCTGTGAGGGTGTGTGTTTTCTGTGGGTGTCTCTGTGAGGGTGTGTGTATGTCTGTGCATTTTCTGTGGGTGTCTCTGTGAGAGTGTGTGTATGTCTTTGTGTTTTTTCTGTGGATGCTTCAGTGAAGGTTTGTCTGTATGTACGTCTTTCTGTTTTTTATGTGATTGTCTCTCTGCCTGTGTGTGTGTATGTCTTTGTGTGTTTTCTGTGGGTGTCTCTCTGTGTGTGTGTGTGTGTGTGTGTATGTCTTTGTGTTTTCTCTGAGGCTGTCTCTGTTGGTGTTTCCTTGGGTGTATGTGGCAGTTTGTGTTTGAGTTTGTGTGTGTTTGTGTGTCCATTGTCTGTTCCTTTTTAGGACATTTTGACCTTACTACTGATTATTCACATCTTTCTACAGACTTTGAGACTAATGAGACCTTTCCAGAAGTCACCAATCCACCATTTAACCTTTAAACTATTGTTTAGGCAGTTCAGGGCCCTTCATTTCAGCCACTGCATGCTGTTGTCATCATTTAGTTGGCATCTTCCTTTACAAAAAGATAATCAGAACTCCATATTTTGTTTTGTAAATCTCCTTATTTGACAAAACTGTAGTCTACCTCAATACTTGTCAGGTCAATGCAAACAAATGCTGAGTATCTGTTTGGGTGTCTGTGTGTGTATAGAGTGTCTATATGTGAATCCTTATGTGTGAGTGTGTGTGTTTCAGTGTATGAGTGTGTCTGTGTATTTCTTTGTTTGTGTGTTACTACCTACTTTACAACATTTCCAAGTTTGACTACACTTAAGAATAAAGTGCATATACGTTTTAGTCACTTGGTCAAAAATTGCAAATGTCAAGGGGTGTCCTGATCAATGGTTAAGTCAGGGTTCCCAAAATTTCTAGTGGCGACCCTGTGTGTAATGCATATTTATTAGATAGTGTAATTATGTGTGTAACTGTACTGTGCAATGTATATTTATTAGACAGTGTTATTATATGTGTAACTGTACTGTATAATGTATATTTATTAGATAGTGTTATTATGAGTGTAACTGTACTGTGTAATGTATATTTATTAGATGGTGTTATGTGTGTAACTGTACTGTGTAATGTATATTTATTAGATAGTTTTATTATGTGTGTAACTGTACTGTGTAATGTATATGTATTAGATAGTGTTATTATTAGTTTAACTGTACTGTGTAATGTATATTTATCATATAGTGTTATTATGATTGTAACTGTACTGTGTAATGCATAATTATTAGATAGTGTTATTATATGTGTAACTGTACTGTGTAATGTATATTTATTAGATGGTGTTGTTATGAGTGTAACTATACTGTGTAATGTATATTTATAAGATGGTGTTATTATGTGTGTATCTGTACAGTGTAATGTATATTTATTACACAGTGTTATTATGTGTTTAACTGTGCTGTGTAATGTATATTTATTAGATGGGGTCATTATGTGTGTAACTGTACTATGTAATGTATATTTATTAGATGATGTTATTATGAGTGTAACTGTACTGTGTAATGTATATTTATTAGATAGTGTTATTATGAGTGTAACTGTACTGTGTAATGTATATTTATTAGATAGTGTTATGAGTGTAACTGTACTGTGTAATGTATATTTATAAGATGGTGTTATTATGTGTGCATCTGTACAGTGTAATGTATATTTATTACATAGTGATATTATGTGTGTAACTGTACTGTGTAATGTATATTTATTAGATGGGGTTATTATGTGTGTAACTGTACTATGTAATGTATATTTATTAGATGGTGTTATTATGAGTGTAACTGTACTGTGTAATGTTTATTTATTAGATAGTGTTATGTGTGTAACTGTACTATGTAATGTATATTTATTAGATAGTGTTATGTGTGTAATTGTACTGTGTGATGTATATTTATTAGATAGTGTTATTATGTGTGTAACTGTACTATGTAATGTATATTTATTAGATGGTGTTATTATGAGTGTAACTGTACTGTGTAATGTATATTTATTAGATAGTGTTATTATGAGTGTAACTGTACTGTGGAATGTATATTTATTAGATAGTGTTATGAGTGTAACTATACTGTGTAATGTATATTTATTAGACAGTGTTATTATGAGTGTAACTGTACTGTGTAATGTATATTTATTAGACAGTGTTATGTGTGTAACTGTACTGTGTAATGTATATTTATTAGATAGTGTTATTGTTTAAGTGTACTGTGTAATGTGTTTTTGATGTGTTTTGTACAACTTTTTGTTTCGCAAAACAGTTAACCAGAGCTCTGAGGACGTGGTAATCATTCTAGCATAAATCGCGATTGTGCTCAAGAGATCGCATTTATTTTCAATTTGTAATACTATACCAGCGGTAAACAAGATGAGTGCAAACACCCATTATATACCCCTTATGGCTTGTGCACTCAGATTATCGCTCCACTCAAAATCTGTCTCTAAATTGTATATCGAAAAAAAAACATACAATGGGTCTATTTATGTAAGTGCGAGTGGACATGATCCGATATAGTGGATCATGTCCGCTGCACATCGATAAATGCTGACAGCATACACTGTCGGCATTTATCATTGTAGTTCTTGTGAACTGCTGGTGCAATATCGCCCCTGAAGATTCTCGGCCAATCGGATGCTAGCAGGGGATGTCAATCAACCCGATCATGTTTGATAGGGTTGATTTCTGGCAATTTCTGTCCGCCGCCTCAGAGCAGGTGGACAGGTTATGGAGCAGCGGTCTTTAGACCGCTGCTTCATGACTTCCGTTTCCGGTGAGCCTGAAGGATCGCCGGAAACACGGGGCATCAAGCTCCACATGGAGCTTGATAAATATGCCCCAATTAATGGACAGCACTGACTTCAGTGATTCCAATCCACCGACCACAAGAAATTGACTAAATATCAACATCATATTAGACACATGGGGGCCAATTTATTAAGGGCCAAATGGCCCTAAATGCACCTGTTTCTGCACAAGCCTTCTGGCTCGCCGAAAACAGGAGTTGAGAAGCAGCGGTTTTAAGACTGCTGTTCCTTAACTCGTCCGCCTGCTCTGAAGCTGCAGACATCAATACGATCAGGTTGATTGACACCCCATGCTAATGGCCGATTGGCCGCAAATCTGCAGGGGGCGGTATTGCACAAGCAGTTCACCAGAACTGCTTGTGCAATGTTAAATGCTGACATCGTATGCTGTCGGCATTCAGCGATTTCGGGCGGACATGATCCGCTACAGCGGATCATGTCTGTCCCACACTTAGTAAATCGGCCCCATTAAATTCATCATCAAATTCAACAGCCAAAGGAATTTGATAAAGTGCAAAACTAACCTTTTGGACATGTTTGTGAGTATTCCAAGACAATTTTGAATAATTCTATTATCTTGCACTCTATAATGGCTGCAGACGTCATTTTAGATTTATATATGATTACATGGTCTAGATAATCTAACCTTATCACTTAGCAGTTTCATTAGTTACAGTATAAGAACTGTTAAAATCCAGATATAGAAGTTGTAGCCTGTTGTAGCCACTTTCTTCTTATGGAAAATTATTTCTTTTGAATTTTAGATTAAAATCTCCCTAAATCAGAAAATGGGTTTTTCTCAATGATTGAATAAATATACAAAAAATATTTTTTAAGATATTAAAAGTTTTAAAATCATAAGTTTTCTTTAGAAAAAAGGTGCTTGAGACTGGAGGTGACATGATTACTTTATATAAATATATTCAAGGCCCATATACAGAGATGGCAGAAGCTCTGTTTATTCCAAGAAAATTGTTTCTGACAAGAGGTCACAATTTAAGGTTGGCGGTAAGGAGATGTAATCTCCTGCAATGGAAACGTTTTTTCACTGTAAGAGCAATAAAATTGTGGAACTCATTACCAAAGGAGGTAGTGAATGCCAATACCCTAGATACATTTAAAAATTGTTTGGATACATTTCTGTCTATAAACAAAATTCATATAGATATGATTGCTAGTATTAAATGGGTCACCTTTTAGTGGGATTATTTAAGGTTAACTGGTGCTTTTTGTAAGTATTTTAGATTTGTATAGGTTGAACTCGATGGACTTCCGTCTTTTTTTTTTTTTTTAGCTTTATTTAACTAAAACCAGACATCCTTTATAACAATAGATATCTGAAATAGAAGTAAAGATAACGAAATGACTGGACAAACATAAATGGAACCTCTTTTTCTTTTAGAACATGGATGCAAAGTAATTACTACGTTGGTCGCTCTTGGGCCAAATGTATTGTGAGTGCTATGTCTAATGGTAGTTACTTAGGACTATTGTTGTGTAAAATATTAGAGAAAGGGGTACAGTGGGCAAAAGCCACTAGTGTAATAGGATGGGGAAACCTTGTAGTGGTACGTGGTGAGTAGACATCCCTTTTATTATAGGAGGTGATGATGTGAGCCTACCATGTGCCTAACTATGAATAAATTATATAGTTATAACTATATCTCACAGTGAAACCATTTTCTGTGAAGATTGTAAGTGCCCGGGCATAAGGGAGAGGACTTTTTTGGTGTGGTAGAACTATGAGGAGAGGACTATCAGGTTTTTGGGGCTTAATGAGTGTACATATGTACCACCATAATTATACAAGGTGTTGTGTGTGGCTTAGATAGACCATGGTTAAGTAGGTGCTCAAATATCTGCATAAGCAGGATGTTATAGCAACTGATGTTGTGTAGAAGTTTAAAAAAAAATTACATAGAGAGAAAAACTAATATATACACCAATAGGGATGTTTTCTCATAGTGGCCTATAGACCCAGATAAAATATCAGCTAAACCAAGGGAGTGGTACATATAAATTCTTGTCAGCAATACAATACATAGTCTGTCTAGAGTAATTAAGCTATAAATGATTATCTACCTCATTGTTCTTATTTGAGAAAGCAGCAAACCCCTCACTTAGTAATATCACACATAAGAGTGATCTAGTTTAACTATCTAGGGTCTCTAGCGAGTGAAGGATACTTATTGTTGTCTGTCATTTTGAACAATAAACTAGGGTTATGGTTTAGATCAGGGAAAGTTAACAAGAGAGGGAATTGCTAAAGGAAAAAAGAGGGAAAGCAGTATTTAAAGGCATGTAGTTCAAACAAATTATAACATAAAGAGACAAAATAAAAGGCCCCAAGCTAGGGTTCAACTGATATCAAGGCTGGTGTGGACCCATAGTCACAATGACCCTATCAACAAGGCAGGTTATCAGGCAGGTTATCATGCCAGCATTACAAATAAATTCAGCCCACTCCAAACTTCCTGAACCACCAGATCTCAGATGGAGCATCAAGCTTGTAGCTTCTCTATCTATCATACATTCTTTGCTTCTGATGCCGGTTCCACTTCTCCACCTCCGGTGAGAGGGGAAAAAGTAATGAAGATCATAGTGCCATGTTATTGAGGCGTTGATGATCAGCCAGCAGGTATGGCCACTACGCATTAGTGCAGTGCTTTCCTGTGTTGCGAATCAAGACTCCTAGGGTGTCTGTGTATCTAAGACTTTTAACGGGCCGCAAGTGGGATATTACTTCTCCGTCTCGGGCAGCTAAGTGGCCCCCGGCATTTCCAAGGAAGACGGCCGCATCCCCCCTCAGAGAAGCCAAGGGGAACATCATCTCATACACCTCCGGTAAGTTTGAAACAGGCCGCCCCATATTGCTGACCGACTCACACTGCAGTATTTTGCAAGGTGTATCTTGTGCGCTAGGCATCGGCACCTCAGAGCTCAGGTCCATAAACTGGGGTGACCCGTCAGCTCTTGTCCCAGCCTGCTTGTTCATGTCGATGTTTGGTATTGGGTCTAACGGCTTGTGTATGGACATACATAGGCCCTTTAGGTCGTCAAATTGTCGGTCCATTTGGAGCTCAAAGGCCTCAAGCTGGGACCTCAGGATTATGTGGAGCACCTGCATGGATGCACAGTGGGTGAATATAGCTGTCCTGAAGAGGCTGTAGCACCTGGGTTATCAGTGGGGGAAGTTGAGGCTCCTCAGTAGTACTCCGCTCTAGGCCTCAACCGGTTTAAAGCTCAGAGATCTTAAATATTCTTAAGAGGCAGTGGCGGCTGGTGAATTTTTAGGATGGGGGTGCACAAGACCCTGCATCTATTAGAAAGCCACGCCACCTTTGAAAAAAACACACCCCTTTTAACAAGACACACCCATTTTTAAAAGCCACACCCTTTGCAAAAGTCACGCCCATCAAATGGCCCCACCCATTTGAACCAGCAATAGCTTTTTGTAGCCTTCCTCTAAACCATGATGTTGAACAATCTTTGTTTTTAGGTCATTTGAGAGTTGTTTTGTGGCCCCCATGTTGCCACTCTTCAGAGGAGAGTCATAGAGAACAACTTGCAATTGGCCACCTTAAAACCTTTTCTCATGATTGGATACACCTCTATGAAGTTTAAGGCTTAATGGGCTCACCAAACCAATTTTGTCTTCCAATTAATCAGTGCTAGGAAGTTACAGGTATTCAAATCAACAAAATAACAAGGGTGCACAAATGTATGCACCTGCCTAATTTTGTTTTGATGCATATTGCACATTTTCTGTTAATCCAATAAACCTAATTTCACAACTGAATTTCTACTGTGTCCTTCATTTATTTGATAGATCAAAATGAAATTACTGATCCAAACAGCCAATTATTTATAACTGAAAATCATGGAAATTGTCAGAGGTGCCTAAACCTTTGCATACAAGAACTGTATATGATTTCATGCACTCAAACTGTATTAAAGTAATGTACTCAGATATGAAATATATTTTTATAAAATGTAACCTCAATTATATATAAATACTATGCTCCAATACAGCTCACAGGCAGGATATCTATAACATATACAAAGGGAACATTTGTTAAAGTTTAAGCTTCAAAAGATTCTTTAATTCATCGCTTAATGAGATTAGATCTCTACAAACAAGATAACCATGTTACCTCTCTGGGGTGACAGAGAAACAATTCTGTACTTTAGTTCAGATATGCTCAATCTTCAGAAAAGTAAGTAATTATCCCTTGTATGATATACAAACGATGAGACTAACAATACTTTTGAAGGTCTGAATCCACATATACGTCTGGAAAGGTTTTCTAGCTCAGAATCGATGCAAGCATATAGAAGACAAAATTTCATATGAAATGACTTGTACCTAATTTTCATATAGTTTTATATACTCCTATACTTTATTAAGGAATGACTTCAAATATGGAATATATTTATATTAAAGTGGGATAATAAGGAAATATAAATATCGTTACAATAAATTAATCACTACAGAATTCTAATTAAATGCAATGTAATATCAGAATATGAAATGATTAATCAATTGATTTCAAATAGTTAATAGTATAGCTGATTATTAGTATCATACAAACTAAGTATTAAATTACAATCCTTTTAAGTCTCCCAATATTTAATAAATCATGGCGTTCATTCATGTCCTCGAAGTGAAAGCTGAAATGCGCCAGAAAATAGAATACAATTCATAATTTTGGAAAGAACATAACGATTTGTGGTTACTTGATCATTGTGTTTTTTAACATTCAAACAATATGCACTGACAAGTTGTTGGCGAATATCAATCCTTCATAGCAAATTAAACACTAATGGGGAGTTTAAATGTGATTGGTAGCAATTATTTATATTTTTGGAGTTAAATGTGATAAATCGGCGACACCATAACTCACCCAACTTGAATCACCACTTTGTTTTTCAAACAGGAGACAATAAAAACAAGATCCTGTTTGCAAAATGACTATTAAGTTAATCTGTTAAGATATTATCAGTAGGAAGTATATATATATATATATATATATATATATATATATATATATATATATATATATATATAATATTTAATATTATGACCATGTCTAATATTTAAATTAATATACAAGAATCCATACTCTTCAGTATACCCATGTCTAGTCTTAAAATATACATGCTCAGTTAAATTATATAATAACATAGATATTAACCAAATGATTAATCAAAGCTGCGAAATAATAAGTATCTTGAATGTACATTTATGAAAATATATATATTCCTGGATTTAAAGAACCTTCCACTTTATAGAGAAATAAAACCACAGTGTTCGATATTAGGCAATGCAGCCAAAGTCCGTGGCAACATTAAGATAAATACACCAACATTTTACTTTCTACAAAAGAAGATTATTTCTATTACACTAGTGCTTAATAATTAACTTCAAAGGTAAAGATTAAAACAGAATGTTGATAACTCAAGTACAATTTTTGTAAATTAAGTCAATCCGCCTGTCTTTTTTTGAGGCAAATAAATCAATAACATTTTCGGTAAATGTAGGCATGTCATTGATCAATTCTTTTTCAATTGTGAGCATGGCTAGAGCAGTCAGTCTTTCCTCAGTCATGGTGCTCCTTAGAAATGTCTTAACTCGTTTTAAAGTTGAGAAACATCTCTCAGCCTCAGCAGTTGTCACGGGAATAGTCGAAATAATTTGCAACAGTTTGTAGGTCTCCGAGAAAGTACTGTCCAAGTTATTTTCTATTACAAACTGTAGAAGACTGATGGCACCATTCATATTTCGGAAATCTGGTCTTCTGTAAATTACTCCTAGTTCAGTTTTCAGGCGATCTTTCTGTAATATGTCATAAACAGCTGATGTTTGTTCAAGAAGCTGATTTGGAAAAATTTTCTCGTAATCTGCACATTTTTCAGCTTGGAGGAGAGAAACAGCTGAGTAGTGAGTTATAAAAGAAAATCTATCTTTTACTTGATTCGTGATAACATCGCATATCTCTTTAGCTGCCACAGTCTGAGTAATGTGAATATTTTCTCTCTTCCTTTTCCTTGATGTTTCCTCTGTTTCTGATATCGTCATGATCACTGTGTCCATTCTTTTCCTTTCGTTTTCCATTGTCTGCTGGAAAGTGTTAATATGTTTTCGAATAAGTGCCGCGTCTGTTAGTGTTTTCTGAAGTTGGTTGTATAACACATCTACATGTGACATAATATTGTGAAAAACTGAAAGCCAAAACACAAATACCGAGTCTTGTAACATACGCCGAATAGCCCCTGCTTGATTTATTGCTATTTCTTTTTTCGATGTTGACTCTATTTTTTCCATACATTCAATTAACTGTTCCCTGTTTTCAAACACTGTATTGACGGTTCGACTCTTGAAATTCCACCTGGTGGCTGAACCATGAGGTATCCTTCTTCTAACAGTTTCATCTAGAATAGCTATCCGTTGTGGCGAGTTACTAAAAAAGTTAGTAATGTCACTAAGGTTAGAAAAAAATACTCAAACTTGTTGATTCTGACTGCTTGCTTGGCTGACAATCAAATTGAGTTGATGTGCGTAGCAATGCACAAAATGTGCATTCTTGTAGGTACGTTTAATTATAGCCTGAACACCTGCATGCTGACCACTCATCACGCTTGCACCGTCGTAACTCTGGGATATCAATTTTTCGGGGTTGTCTATAACTTTTTCCAAAGTATTTTGGATACATGTAGCTATAGATTCTGCATCATGTCCAGCTGGATTAGTGAATTCCCAGAATCTCTCAACCGGTTGACCGTTACCTATAATGTATCGAAAAACAACAACCAATTGGAAGGCAGATGAAACATCAGTAGTTTCATCTGCTATCACCGCTACAAAACTTGCTTTTGAGATTTCCTTTTTTATTTGGTTCTGTCAAACAGTAAGCATACAGTCTAATAAATCGTTTTGAATTTCTTTTGACGTTCCTTTAAAAACAGTGGCACTAGCGAGATGTTCTTTTAGAGATGCATCAAGTTCTGCTGAGAAGTTTATAAGACCTCTGAAAATGCCTGGATTTAATGAATCCTCGCGTTCGTCATGTCCTTGAAGTGCAAGTTCAAATGCGCCGCAAAATAAAATACATTAATTATTTTCGAAAGAACATAACGATTTTTCGTTACTTGCTCATTATGTTTTTTAATATTTAAACGATATGCACTGTCAAGTTGTTGTCGAATATCAACCCTTCCTAGCAAATTAAACTCTAATGTGGAGTTTAAATGTGATTGTGAACAATTATGTTTATTTATTTTTTGATTTAAATGTGATAAATCAGCGAAACCATAACTCACCCAGCTTGATTCACCACTTTGTTTTGCAAACAGGAGACAATAAAAACAAAAGAGTCTGTTAGATAATTCACAGCCACAAATCCATGGATATTTATCATATACCTCGGGTTTGAATTCTCTTTTGAAATCTCTAGTTTTACATTTTGTCACCTGGATAAGGTTAAGCCTAGGTGTTGGCCTGAGCATTTTAATTTCAATTTTTCTTTCCATGGGTAACGTTGAAAAATGTAATTGCTTTAGCTCAGACACACTGATTTTACTAAGTGCCATCTTAACTGTTAGTTTACACACAAAGAACAGTCCTTTGCTGTTATAAAATATATAACTTTAACTAGGTAAGTTGCCTTGCGGCTCTTATAAAATATATAACTTGTAGGTTAGTAGTTTTGCTGTTATAATATAGATATATATATATATAACTTTGAGACAAGTAGTTTTGCTGTTATAATATATATATAACCTTTAGACAAGTAGTATTGGTGTTATAAAATATAAAACAGTAGTTTCGCGGTTGTTATCAAATATATAACTTGTAGGTAATTAGCTTTGCAGCTGTTATAAATTATACAACTTGTAGGTAAATAGCTGTGAAGCTGTTATAAAATATATAATTGTTTTAAAAACTCTGAGACTCTCTGCAATCTGCTAATAATTCTAAACTAAAATAGTGTTTTTAACTTTTAACTAGTATAATTAATTTACAGCAGACAGCAGCCGTGACAGCCGTCAACGGGCAAGGTCAACTACAGTCTAAAACTAGTAGGCAAGTAGTTTTGCGGTTGTTCTAAAATATATAGCTTGTAGGAGTGTAGGTAAATAGCTGTGAAGCTGTTATAAAATATATAATTGTTTTAAAAACTCTGAGACTCTCTGCAATCTGCTAATAATTCTAAACTAAAATAGTGTTTTTAACTTTTAACTAGTATAATTACAGCAGACAGCAGCCGTGACAGCCGTCAACGGGCAAGGTCAACTACAGTCTAAAACTAGTAGGCAAGTAGTTTTGCGGTTGTTCTAAAATATATAGCTTGTAGGAGTGTAGGTAAGTAGCTGTGAATCTGTTATAAAATATATAATTGTTTTAAAAACTCTGAGACTCTCTTCAATCTGCTAATAATTCTAAACTAAAATAGTGTTTTTTTAACTAGTATAATTACAGCAGGCAACAGCCGTGACAGCCGTCAACGGGCAAGGTCAACTACAGTCTAAAACTAGTAAGAGTTTTGTGGTTGTTCTCAAATATATAATAATATATAATAACTTGTGGTAATATAACTAATATCATTAAAATTTATATTTAATTGTACAATTATGTTAACATAGCAGCACAGGCAGCAGTTAAATGCTTTTTAGAGAAAAAAAAACTTTTTAATTTTTTGGCAAAACTTGCAATTTGCTAATTAATAAAAAGTAAACTGACACTGTCTGACAGACTGACTCACTCTGTCTGACAAAATTATCAGGGGACAGGGCCCCAGCCCAGGCAAGAACTAACTAAGATAGAAGCCTCTCTCAGAAAATGTAATTATAATTAATAATTATTCAGCAGATTTTTTTTTAAAAATTCTGCCCAACACAAGTACAACTAAGTCAGTTAATGTTGTTTTTGTTGCTCCGGCTCAGACAGCCTCCACTCCCTCTGACCCTCTCTAGTAGGCAAGCCGGCTCTAGCTCTTCTAAATATATATTACAGACTCAGGCTCAGACACAAAGTCAGTGCTAACACTGCTAATGCAAATGCTTATGCGTTTTAAAACTTTTAGTCAAGAAGACAAGTTCAACAGAGACTGTCACTGTGAGCTCAGTCACTCCTCTACGCTCAACAGCAAACTCAGCAATTAATTTTTTGCGCCGTTGATGCGGGGGAGGAGGCTGAGCCATGGTGACGTAACGGCACCGTCGCGTGCAGCCTATCAGCGAGCTGCAAGTTGCAACAAGTGCCACAGGCTGAACTACTGAGTCGGAACATGTCCCTCCCCACTCTCGCCGTGATGACGTATACGGCATTGTGGCGTGCAGCCTATCAGAACACAGGCTGAACATGTCCCTCCCCACTCTCGCACAGTTCAGCGTGTGCGATCAGGGATTGATATAGAAACATTTGAGGCTGGCCCAGATGCCTGCAGTGAACACATAGACATCACTGACAGGCATCATAGGGCTCTAACCGCACGTGCGATGGAAATAAAAAAAACACATACAAAATTTTTTTGGGCTTATATTTTAAAGAATACATAAGAATTTTTGGGGGTTAAAAATAAAATATAATTTTGCCAATAGGAGGCTATTGGAAAAAACATAATTTATGTAAGAACTTACCTGATAAATTCATTTCTTTCATATTAGCAAGAGTCCATGAGCTAGTGACGTATGGGATATACATTCCTACCAGGAGGGGCAAAGTTTCCCAAACCTCAAAATGCCTATAAATACACCCCTCACCACACCCACAAATCAGTTTAACGATTAGCCAAGATGTGGGGTGATAAGAAAAAAGTGCGAAAGCATAAAAAATAAGGAATTGGAATAATTGTGCTTTATACAAAAAAATCATAACCACCACAAAAAAAGGGTGGGCCTCATGGACTCTTGCTAATATGAAAGAAATGAATTTATCAGGTAAGTTCTTACATAAATTATGTTTTCTTTCATGTAATTAGCAAGAGTCCATGAGCTAGTGACGTATGGGATAATGAATACCCAAGATGTGGATCTTCCACGCAAGAGTCACTAGAGAGGGAGGGATAAAATAAAGACAGACAATTCCGCTGAAAAATAATAAAAGGAGACTCACAAGAAAGAGCAGATAATTCAGAAACTCTTCTAGCAGAAGAGATGGCCAAAAGAAACAAAACTTTCCAAGAAAGTAATTTAATATCCAGCGAATGCATAGGTTCAAACGGAGGAGCTTGAAGAGCCCCTAGAACCAAATTCAAACTCCAAGGAGGAGAAATTGACTTAATAACAGGTTTTATACGAACCAAAGCTTGTACAAAACAATAAATATCAGGAAGACTAGCAATCTTTCTGTGAAAAAGAACAGAAAGAGCAGAGATTTGTCCTTTCAAGGAACTTGCAGACAAACCTTTATCCAAACCATCCTGAAGAAATTGTAAAATTCTAGGAATTCAAAAATAATGCCAAGAAAAATGATGAGAAAAACACCTAGAAATGGAAGTCTTCCAGACTCGATAATATATCATCCTAGATACAGATTTACGAGCCTGTAACATAGTATTAATTACGGAGTCAGAGAAACCTCTATGACTGAGAATCAAGTGTTCAATCTCCATACCTTCAAATTTAAGGATTTGAGATCCTGATGGAAAAAAGGACCTTACGATAGAAGGTCTGGTCTTAACGGAAGAGTCCACGGTTGGCAAGTAGCCATCCGGACAAGATCCACATACCAAAACCTGTGAGGCCATGCTGGAGCCACCAGCAGAATAAACGAACGCTCCTTTAGAATCTTGGAAATCACTCTCGGAAGAAGAACTAGAGGCGGAAAGATATAAGCAGGATGATACTTCCAAGGAAGTGACAATGCATCCACTGCTTCCGCCTGAGGATCCCTGGATCTGGACAGATAGCTGGGAAGCTTCTTGTTTAGATGAGAAGCCATCAGATCTATTTCTGGAAGTCCCCATATTTGAACAATCTGAAGAAATACCTCTGGGTGAAGAGACCATTCGCCCGGATGAAGCGTTTGGCGACTGAGATAATCCGCTTCCCAATTGTCTATACCTGGGATATGAACCGCAGAAATTAGACAGGAGCTGGATTCCGCCCATACAAGTATTCGAGAGACTTCTTTCATAGCCAGGGGACTGTGAGTCCCTCCTTGATGATTGACATATGCCACGGTTGTGACATTGTCTGTCTGGAAACAAATGAACGACTCTCTCTTTAGAAGAGGCCACGACTGAAGAGCTCTGAAAATTGCATGGAGTTCCAAAATGTTGATTGGTAATCTCGCCTCCTGAGATTCCCAAACCCCTTGTGCTGTCAGAAACCCCCATACAGCTCTCCAACCTGTCAGACTTGCATCTGTTGAGATCACAGTCTAGGTTGGAAGAACAAAAGAAGCCCCCTGAACTAAACAATGGTGGTCTGCCCACCACGTCAGAGAGTGTCGAACAATCGGTTTTAAAGATATTAATTGAGATATCTTTGTATAATCCCTGCACCACTGGTTCAGCATACAGAGCTGAAGAGGTCGCATGTGAAAACGAGCAAAGGGGATCGCGTCCAATGCAGCAGTCATAAGACCTAGAATTTCCATGCATAAGGCTACCAAAGGGAAAGATTGAGACTGAAGGTTTCGACAAGCTGAAACCAATTTCAGACGTCTCTTGTCCGTCAGAGACAGAGTCATGGACACTGAATCTATCTGGAAACCTAAAAAGGTTACCCTTGTCTGAGGAATCAACAAACTTTTTGGTAAATTGATCCTCCAACCATGTTCTTGAAGAAACAACACTCATAAAAGACTGGAAAGGTTCTTTCTATTGAAAATGAGCAAAGGGAATTGAATCCAATGCTGTGGCCATAAGACCTAAAACGTCTATGCATATATAGCAACTGAAGGAGACTAAAGGTACCGACAGACGGAACCCAATAAAATTATCCCTTGTCTGATAGAGACAAAGACAGTGACACAAACTATCTGGAAACCTAAAAAAGGTGACCCTTGTGTGAGTAATCAAGAGCTTTTGAAAAAAAGATCCTCTAAATATGTCCTGAAGAGCAAGTGAATCATATGAGATTCCGCATCCTCAGAAAATAATCTGGATGAAAACAGAAAAATGAAAATATGCATTTATTGTATCTAATGAAAACAAATAATGCTATCAATGACCATAAAAAGGCAAAACCCGGTTCCTAAAAAAGGAACTGGAAGAAATACCCCAGAAGATTCCAGGTCTGAGCAGCGCTTGAACCCCATGGGTGCCCAGCCATGCTTCAACAGTACCCAAAATATATAGGACAGAAACACACTTAAAGAAAGTGTTAGCCTTACTGGAATAAAATCAAAGAAATTTGGACAAAATAGAACCAAATAAATTTCAAAGAAGTCTTAACCTGCCTCTTACCAGCCAAGCTGGAATACGGCACGTACATCGCAATATTAGGGAGCTGATTTCGAACTCCAATTATAAACATGTTACTTGGGAAAGAACTCAGGAATTTGTTCCTTAATAAGAACAACCAAACTAGTATAAGCTTAAAGTTTTAGTCTTAGAACTCAATCTTGAAGCCCAGAGTAACAGTTAAGAATTGAATCCAATTATAAAACAAATAATTGATTAACCCTCATTTGCGAAAATATTCAATAAAATGAAGACACAAATGAAATTATTAGCATGATAGTCCAGTTAAAAGGACCAGTCAATACAGTGGACTTGCATAATCAATAAATGCAAAACAACAAGACAAATGCAACAGCACCTAGTCTAGTAAATGTTGTCCCTTTAACAATGCTAAAATAAATCATAATCTGATATTTGATCTTAAAGTAAACAGAAAAATGAAGCAATTGCAATATCCAAATAAATCACAGGACCAAGAAAAGTACCTGAAACTAAATAATTTTCCATAAATAAGATACAACTATCTAAAGGAAAATAAATACTATTTTGCTATAGAAACAATAGCAAAATTAGTAGAAGTAGAGATAGCCCCAATAAATTGGAGAACCCTCCAAATTGAATTTAACTGCTGGCAAAGAATATAGTTTAAAACCTTTGAAGAAGGAATAAAAGAAAATTCTCAGCCTATTCCATTCCCTAGTATGGGGAATTGGAAAGAAAACCTCTGAAAACACAGAAGAATAAATAGGCAGAAATAGTGTAAGCTGGTCTTAAAGAACTAGTTACCTTAATATCCAAAATAATCAACACCTTTTCAACAAAGAACAAATGTACTTTAAAAATAGAAAAATAATAAAAAAGTAGATTTGTTAGTGTCAATATCTGATAAAGAAAATTTCTGAAAGAGAAAAAACCATCATCAGAGAAGGATAAATCAGTATGTTGTTGGTCATTTGAAACTTCAATAATTAAAAAAGAAGTGAAAGAGACCTAAAAATTTTATTAGAAGGCACAAAGTCAGACAAAGCCTTTAAAATAGAATCAGAAAAAAATGTCTTATAAATCTTCTAAATATTTCTTGTACATAAGATGTAAGAATGGAAATATATAAAGCATAAATACTAATGTATTCTGCATGTAAAAGTATATCATAATAACTTATTACAAACCATAGCTAAAGATAAACATTTATAACATTTAAAATAAATGAACTTAGCTTTGGTAGAACTGAAACTCAGTTAAGCGTTTTTCCAGAAGTGGCTTCTGATTCAGGGTCAATCTGAGACATCTTGCAATATGTAATAGAAAAAACAACATATAAAGCAAAATTGATCAAATTCCTTAAATGACAGTTTCAGGAATGGGAAAAAAATGCCAATGAACAAGCTTCTAGCAACCAGAAGCAATAAATAATGAGACTTAAATATTGTGGAGACAACAATGACGCTCAAATTTTTTAGCGCCAAAAAAGCCGCCCACATTATTTGGCGCCTAAATGCTTTTGGCGCCAAAAATGGCGCTACATCCGGTAACGCTGACATTTTTTGGAGCAAAAACGTCAAAAAAATGACGCAACTTCCGGCGACACGTATGACGCCGGAAATGACAAGAAAATTTTTGCGCCAAGAAAGTCCGCGCCAAGAATGAAGCAATAAAATGAAGCATTTTCAGCCCCCGCGAGCCTAACAGCCCACAGGAAAAAAAGTCAAATTTTAAGGTAAGAAAAAATTGATTAATTCATATGCATTATCCCAAATATGAAACTGACTGTCTGAAATAAGGAACGTTGAACATCCTGAATCAAGGCAAATAAATGTTTAAACACATATATTTAGAACTTTATATAAAAGTGCCCAACCATAGCTTAGAGTGTCACAGAAAATAAGACTTACTTACCCCAGGACACTCATCTACATGTAGTAGAAAGCCAAACCAGTACTGAAACGAGAATCAGTAGAGGTAATGGTATATATAAGAGTATATCGTCGATCTGAAAAGGGAGGTAAGAGATGAATCTCTACGACTGATAACAGAGAACCTATGAAATAGACCCCGTAGAAGGAGATCATTGAATTCAAATAGGCAATACTCTCTTCACATCCCTCTGACATTCACTGCACACTGAGAGGAAAACCGGGCTCCAGCCTGCTGCGAAGCGCATATCAACGTAGAATCTAGCACAAACTTACTTCACCACCTCCATGAGAGGCAAAGTTTGTAAAACTGATTTGTGGGTGTGGTGAGGGGTGTATTTATAGGCATTTTGAGGTTTGGGAAACTTTGCTCCTCCTGGTAGGAATGTATATCCCATACGTCACTAGCTCATGGACTCTTGCTAATTACATGAAAGAAATTATATTTTATGATTTTTGGAAGTTAAAAAAAAATATATATATATATAATTTTTCCAATAGGGGGCTATTGGAAAAATTATATTTTATTCCCATATTTTTTTTTTCTCTCAACATCTGACAGGGAGGCACGTGCGGGAGTGCACACATGGAGGAGCCTCCACTGTTAAGAGGTAGCATGCCTGGCTGGTCTACCATTTATATTAGGAGTCCTTAAAGCAATCTTTCAATGATAGAAGTTCAACCTCAAGTGGATAATGGTTAGTTAGAATAGTTTAAGCCGGAGCTTCTGAAAATGCGGCTAAGCGCCATCTTTGCTCGGACACGCCCCCGACTTCGGTCTTTTTTAACCTCATCTACTATGTTACTATCGGCTAGATTACGAGTTGTGCATTAGGGTAAAAAAGCAGCGTTAAGAGGTCCTAACACTGCTTTTTCCCTAACGCTGCTATTAAGAGTCTTGAAGGTTTAGGGTCACCGCACACTTATTTGGCCTTACTGCAAAACGACGTGCGTAAACTTCGTAAAGACTTTTTTCTATGGGACTTCCATAGCGCCGGTATTACGAGTCTGTCCTGGGAGGCCAAAAAGTGAGTGGTACACCCTACCCTGTCAAGATCCGTAACGCATTTAAAAGTTAGTAGTTAAGAGTTTTATGGTACAACGCTGTAACATAAAACTCATAACTAAAGTGCTAAAAAGTAAACTAACACCCATAAACTACCTATTTACCCCTAAACCGAGGCCCTTCCGCATCGCAAACACTATAATACAATTTTTAACCCCTAATCTGCCGCTCCGGATACCGCCGCAACCTACATTATATTTATTAACCCCTAATCTGCTGCCTCCAACATCGCCGACACCTACATTATATTTATTAACCCCTAATCTGCCGCCCCCAATGTCGCCACCACCTGCCTACACTTATTAACCCCTAATCTGCCGCCCCCAATGTCGCCACCACTATAATAAACATATTAACCCCTAAACTGGCGCACTCCCGCCTTGCAAACATTAGTTAAATATTATTAACCCCTAATCTGCCCCCCCAACGTCGCCGCCACTATATTAAATTTATTAACCCCTAAACCTAAGTCTAACCCTAACCCTAACACCCCCTAATTGAAATATAATTTAAATAAATCTAAATAAAATGACTATCATTAACTATATTATTCCAATTTAAAACTAAATACTTACCTATAAATAAACCCTAAGCTAACTACAATATAACTAATAGTTACATTGTAGCTAGCTTAGTATTTATTTTTATTTTACAGGCAAGTTTGTATTTATTTTAACTAGGTACAATAGTTATTAAATAGTTATTAACTATTTGATAACTACCTAGCTAAAATAAATACAAAAGTACCTGTAAAATAAAACTCAACCTTAGTTACAATAACACCTAACACTACACTATAATTAAATAAATTTACTAAATTAAATACAATTAAATAAATTAAATTAAATTAGCTAAAGTACAAAAAAATCCAAACACTAAATTACAGAAAATAATAAACAAATTACAAGATCTTTAAACTAATTACACCTAATCTAATAGCCCTATCAAAATAAAAAAGCCCCCCAAAATAAAAAAATCCCTAGCCTAAACTAAACTACCAATAGCCCTTAAAGGGCCTTTTTCGGGGCATTGCCCCCAAGTAATCAGCTCTTTTACCTGTAAAAAAAATATAAACAACCCACCCAACATTAAAACCCACCACCGACACAAACAACCCCCTAAATAAAATACTATCTAAAAAAACCTAAGCTCCCCATTGCCCTGAAAAGGGCATTTGTATGGGCATTGCCCTTAAAAGGGCAGTTAGCTCTTTTGCAGGCCCAAACCCTAACCTAAAAATAAAACCCACCCAATACACCCTTAAAAAAACCTAACACTAACCCCCTGAAGATCGACTTACAGTTCTGTAGATCCGACATCCATCCTCAAGGAAGCGGCAGAAGTCTTCATCCAACCGGGTCAAAATCCTCAACGAAGCCAGGAGAAGTCTTCATCCAAGCCGGGCGAAGTGGTCCTCCAGATGGGTAGAAGTCTTCATCCAGGCGGCATCTTCTAGCTTCATCCATCCGACACGGAATGGCTCCATCTTCACAACATCCGACGCGGAGCATCCTCTTCATCCAACGGACTAACGACGAATGAAGGTACCTTTAAGTGACATCATCCAAGATGGCGTCCCTTAGATTCCGATTGGCTGATAGAATTCTATCAGCCAATCGGAATTAAGGTAGAAAAAATCCTATTGGCTGATTGAAACCACTTCACCCGGCTTGCATTCTATTGGCTGATTGGAACCACTTCGCCTGGCTTGGATGAAGACTTCTCCCGGCTTCGTTGAGGACTTCAACCCGGTTGGATGAATACTTCTGCTGCTTCCTTGAGGATGGATGTTGGATCTTCAGAACTGTAAGTCGATCTTCAGGGGGTTAGTGTTAGGTTTTTTTAAAGGTGAATTGGGTGGGTTTTATTTTTAGGTTAGGGACTTTGGACCGCAAAAGAGCTAACTGCCCTTTTAAGGGCAATGCCCATCCAAATGCCCTTTTCAGGGCAATGGGGAGCTTAGGTTTTTTTAGTTAGGTTTTTATTGGGGGGGTTGGTTGTGTGGGTGGTGGGTTTTACTGTTGGGGGGGGTGTTTGTATTTTTTTTTTACCGGTAAAAGAGCTGATTACTTTGGGCAATGCCCCGCAAAAGGCCCTTTTAAGGGCTATTGGTAGTTTAGTTTAGGCTAGGGTTTTTATTTTATTTTGGCCGGGGCTTTTTTATTTTGATAGGGCTATTAGATTAGGTGTAATTAGTTTAAATATCTTTAATTTGTTTATTATTTTCTGTAATTTAGTGTTTTTTTTTGTAGTTTAGCTAATTTAATGTAATTGATTTAATTGTATTTAATTTAGTTTATTTAATTGTAAGGTTAGGTTAGATGTTATTGTAACTTAGGTTAGGTTTTATTTTACAGGTACTTTGTATTTCTTTTAGCTAGGTAGTAATTAAATAGTTAATAACTATTTAGTAACTATTCTACCTAGCTAAAATAAATACAAACTTGCCTGTAAAATAAAAATAAACCCTAAGCTAGATACAATGTAACTATTAGTTATATTGTAGCTAGCTTAGGGTTTATTTTATAGGTAAGTATTTAGTTTTAAATAGGAATAATTTAGTTAATGATAGGAATTTTATTTAGACTTATAATTTAAATTATATTTAAGTTAGGGGGTGTTAGGGTTAGACAGGTTTAGAGGTTAATACATTTAGTATAGTGCAGCGATGTTGGGGGCGGAAGATTAGGGGTTAATAAATGTAGGTAGGTTGCGTCGATGTTAGGGATGGCAGATTAGGGGTTAATAAATATAATGTAGGTGGCGGCAATGTTGGGGGCAGTTAGGGGTTCATAAGTATAATGTAGGTGGCAGCGGTGTCCGGAGCGGCAGATTAGGGGTTAATAAATATAATGCAGGTATCGGCGATGTCGGGGGCGGCAGATTAGGGGTAAATAAGTGTAAGATTAGGGGTGTTTAGACTCAGGGTTCATGTTAGGGTGTTAGGTGTAAACATAACTTTTATTTCCCCATAGGAATCAATGGGGCTGTGTTACTGAGTTTTACGCTGCTTTTTTGCAGGTGTTAGACTTTTTCTCAGCTGGCTCTCCCCATTGATTTCTATTGGGAAATCGTGCACGAGCACGTGCGACCAGCTAACCGCTGACTTAAGCAGTGCTGGTATTGGAGTACGGTAATGAGCAAAATTGTGTTGTTTTGATAAAAATAAATAAATAAATAATGGCCAATCCTGTTTTTTTATGTTGAACAAGAATTTCAGAAACATTGAAATTGACCCCATAATCTAATAAAAACTGGTATTTATGATATATCCTTCTTAAAGAAAAAGTCAAATTTGATGACAGAAAAACTTAGCTAGACTTTGGAATATTCTAGTCTTGTGGATAAATGCCAGAGAAATATCTGTTCAGATATTTTTATTCTTTTGGCTTTATCTCCATTCCAGTTGATCTCTCAAACTGCCAAATCCAATTAGAAAAAATGTCAGAGTTACATTATGATTTTTCAGGGCTTATAGTAATTGATGTGGTCCCAAAGTAGGGAAGCAAAATAAAAATAAATGAAAAAGTATCCAAATACATTATGATGCTATTTTTTGTGATATTCCATGTCTGTTTTTATGTTTCTCCAATAGGACTTATTATATACAATTTTACTTTGTATGTTATTATATTTAAATATTTATAAGGTATTTGTAATAAAATTTGGTAATTTAAGTTTTTATATTACTTGAGTAAACAGGTTAAGTATTTTCTACTAATTAATTGATTACAATATTTTTTTAAAAGGTTGAGGCGAGAACTGTGAAATTAGAATCTATAAATATGACTCTGGGGCAGAATAAAAACACGTTAGCCTAACTTCCTTTCTCCTGATTTGTGCAAAATTGAGTTTTTAATGGTTTGACAATAAAGAATAGTTTTTAATCTTGGAGCCTGGCCTCATTCCGATGCGCTTATTTTACAAGCATAATTTGATTTATTTTTTTTAAATGTACTGTGGGTTGAAATAAAGAGTGGGGGGAAAAATCCTAAAAAAAATATTACTAGGAACATGCTACAAGCCCCCCAACATTAGTGACCTGGAGGAAACTCAACTACTAATTCAAATAGGTAAGGCTGCTAATAACAGTGTGGTAATTATGGGAGATTTTAACTAACCTGATATAAACTGGGCCAATGAAACTAATAATTCAGCTAAGGGGGATAGATTGTTAAATGTTCTCAGGGATAACTTCTTGTCACAATTAATAGAGGAGCCAACTAGGAGTAAAGCTATATTGGATGTAGTGCTATTAAACAATACAGATATAATATCAAACATAGAAGTTAAAGAACATTTGGGTAACAGTGATCATAACATGGTCACATTTGAAATCTCTTTTCATATGCAGTGTCTTAAAGGTTTAACTAAGACTTTTAAGTTTAAGAAAGCAAAATTCAACGATTTAAGGAAATCATTAAATAATATAAATTGGGACAATGTATTCTCTAATAAAAATACAGAGGATAAATGGATAAAATATTTAAAACTTTGTTAAGTAAATATAAATATCAACATATACGGTTATAAAAATAAAAATAAAAAAATCAAAGCCAATGTGGCTAAATAAAATTGTGTTAAGAGAAATTAGGAAAAAATGTAGAGCATTTAAATTATTCAAAGAAAATAGTACAGACTCAACATACCAAACTTATAAGGAATGTAACAAAGCATGCAAAAAAGCAATCAAATTAGCCAAAATTGAAAATGAAAAATTAATTGCAAAGGATTCTAAGTCTAACCCTGAAAGGTTCTTTAAAAGGACACTAAACCCAAATTTTTTCTTTCATGATTCAGATAGAGCATGCAATTTTAAGCAACTTTCTAATGTACTCCTTTTATCAAATTTTCTTCATTCTCTTGCTATCTTTATTTGAAAAAGAAGGCATCTAAGCTAAGGAGCCGGCAAATTTTGGTTCAGAACATGGACAGCGCTTGTTTATTGGTGCTGTCCAATCAGCAAGGCCAACCCAGGTTGTTCACCAAAAATGGGCCGGCATCTAAACTTACATTCTTGCTTTTCAAATAAACCTAACAAGAGAATGAAGAAAATTTGCCTTTAAGCTTTACCGCATCCTCCAGCTGTCAGCTTCATATCACTGCCTATCTTGGTATAGCGGTTACTTGTGGTCAGTATCCTGCTGCCTGTCATAGCCTGATCGGTTATAGCTTTTTTGGCTATTGTTCTGCTTGCCTCCTTTCTGTCAACGGCCGTGACATGTTGTTGTGGGAAGCAGTACCAGAGTTCCGTCCCCTGAGGAGCTCTGATGTGTCAGTCTGCTGAATCAGCACAATTTTGTGTTTTCCTACAAGTGAGTAATCTTGACATTACTGAGCCATGGAGCACCTTGGTTTTTCCTTTTTAGAATAATGCATTGTGTTGATAACGTTAAGCTTAAATTCAGATTTTTTTACTTAAAAAAAAAATAATAATAATTAATGACATTGACAAATAATAGATAATAAAATAACAGTTGTCACTAAACTATACACATACCAAATAAGTAAATCAGTAAAAACCAACAATAGTGTGAAACAATATAAGTGAATATATTTTGTGATTTTCCAAAAAAGGATATGTGGATTATTTGCATAAAAGAGTGGTCTATCCCTTTAAGACCAATGGGGTAATTCCTCCAGCGCTGCCGCTGTATCTCAAAAAGAAAAGACACACACAGTAGTGAGCACTGTCAGGAAAACAAACTGTGATTATTCATGTTGTCTTACTCACACTTTACAGAGCTTATAACTCAGCTCTAAGTTTGTAGACAGGTAGGTTTTAAAGCCCCTCAGCTGCTCCAGTAATTACAGGAACTCTGCTTCATTATGTATATTTAACAGGTTTATCAAAGTTTATAGGACATAAAGACTGTTAACAACAAGATGGTCCCACCGCTAAGCTGTATAAGTTAGCAAACAGGGCTATACTTAGCACGCTATCAAGGCGGTTACTAGGCTGTAATCTTGCGCTTTATTGCTTTCAGTGAATCAGTCTTTCAGTCCTTAAAACCAAATATCCAACAACCGTTTCACCAGATGTCCTCCAGCTTTTTCAAAATTAATTATTTGTGCCCTCAGCCCTTCTTAAATATCCAGTCCTTTAATCCAATTGGGTAATTTGCCGATCATGTGTTGCAAGGTCCATCATGTGATACAGAGTCCATCATGTGATATGTCACATGTTGTAACTGTTTTGTTGTCACAAATAATAGTTTAACATCACTATTGTGTAATTTTATAGTTGATCATTTGTTAAATACTTCATGGTAATTACAAAAGAAGATGCTGATATTTGTGTTTAAGTTGTATATAAGTTTCATAGTCTAAAAGTATGATTTCAAATTTAATTTTTACTTTTATTAAACATATAAAATAATTTAAAAAAAATATTAACATGTGATATGGTTCCTCTACATTTTTTTTTTTTGCTTGAAAAAGACAGAAACAAGTTGTTCAAAGTGGAACTTAACAAAATCCCATTCAGCAGTGATTTAACTTATCTGACTAGAACATTGTTGAACTGTCCCAATGAAAGTTATTGGAGGTGTTTTTGAGGCCAAATGCATTTGATGTTTATTAAAAAATGGATTATCTGTGACTTTATTGAATTCATTTTACTATTATTACTAATTCTGTAGTGCTGAGTTCATAGGTAGCTGTTACATAAGTAGGGATATACACTTACAATGTGCCTCTTCTCATTAGATCACCAGATATGTTTAGCTAGCTCCAAGTAGGTTATTGCTGCTTTAGAGCTGGCATTTTAACCCTTTGCTGGGGATGAACACATAATTATATTTAAACAATAGTAAAAATAATGAGAGTATTTGTTTTGTAATTTTATGTCCCTTTAACATATTCAAATGTCTTCTGTAGAAAAGCATTGTGGGTAGTTATATCTAATCATGTTCTCACTGAATAAATTGTGTCTTCTTTTGAAAAAACATGAATCTTCCCTATATACCGAGAAGAAAACAAATTGAACTTTAAATTTCCCATACAGCAGAAATCCTTCAAATGCTGATACATGCAGTGAATGTTAATATATTCCCAATTAATAAGGTTTCTATGAAATTGAGCAGCTAGCAATGTGAACAAAGTACTCTACTTAAAAGACAAGGGAATTCAAAAGTGGCTTGGTTACAGCAAACTGTGATATAAAACCTGTCAAATGAGCAAGAAAGGTATGGGGCTTGTTCATTAGTTTGCCGGCTGTGCCAATCACTTTCCACCTGCTGGCACCACAATTTTTCGCCTTTAAACAGGTAAAATAGATGCAGTGAAATACTAGAAATTAGTGTTATTTGGCAAATCCCACTAAACACAATGGTAAGTGGAACAATGTTGATTCATTACACAAAGCATTTAGCCAACTGGTAATGCAGTCTGTTTTCTGTGAACATCAATTGGTAAACTGCGCAGCATGTGTAAAATTACTTAATGCAGAAGCTCAGAAGAATTTTTTTGTTCTCTGATGTTAAAGCAAAATGAAAACCTAATACTATTTTTTATTATACTTAAAGTTTTCTTAAAGGGACTGAAATATAATTCCTTGAAAATAAAATGTACATTTAGAGCTACATTACGAGTGTAGAGCTATTTAACTTTGCTAACAGCGCTCGTATTACAAATTAAAAATAAAACATTTTCTCTCGAGAGCTAACCCGATGTGCGCAAAATTCCAAAGTTAGATTATCACAACCGTGTTAACGAATACCCCCATGGAAGTTAATGGAGCAAAAAAAATTGGAAGAAAAACCTAACACCCTACTCGTGCACTTACCCGAACACATATTCTCAAATGCGCTAACCCGACCTAAAAATATGAATATTTCATGTTCCAACGTTCTAGCAGAATATGTTATATTTATAAAAATATAATACATATAAAAAAATACATATTTTTACTTATATATGATTGTATTTTGGTACTATATATATATTTATATTTATATATATATATATATATATATATATATATAATAATTATATATAGGTGTATGTATGTATATATATATATATATATATATATATATATAAATACATAGAACATATTCCCCTATGTGAAGAACATTGGAATGTAAAATATATTTACAGAAGATACACAGTAAACCACTTTATTAAATATGAATATTGCACTTATATATACTGTATATATATATATATATATATATATTTATATATATATATTTATATATATATATGTCTATATATGTGTACATATGCATTTAAGTATGTGTTTATATATGTATATATGTCTGTAAATATATATATATACACACATAAATACATATGTACACACAGACACGCACACACACACACATATATATATATATATATATCAGGGACGTATTATGGCCTAGGCCAACAAGGCTGGTGCCGAGGGCATCGGATTTGGGAGGGGCAGCACATCTGCCCTATTCTCTCTCTAAAAGCCAGCACACAGTACAGTGAGCAATAAAGTGTAGTCTTTTACAGAGAAGACAAGGCACATGTGCTGATTAAGGTCGCTCTTCACAGGCAGTGCTCCTTTAAAGAGTTGCTTCATTTAGAGCCGCCTGCATTTTTGCAGTGGAAACGTTCTTGGTGAGAAACTTGCCCGGGGATATGCTTACAAGGTGAGGCTGGAGGAAAAGACCATGTGCCGATAGGCTGCCTCCCCTTGTCAGTTGTGGTGGGTCTGCGAGCACAGTGCTTATTGCAGGTCTTAGTAACTAACAGACTGGATGCGTCTGTGCACTGCTTAGATCAGCTTGTGATGTCTAATCATAAACTCTAATAGGTAGCTTTCTCTGCATTCATGTGATGTCTAATCATAAACTCTAATAGGTAGCTTTCTCTGCATTCATGTGATGTCTAATCATAAAGTCTAATAGCTTTGATTTCTCTGCATTCATGAACCCACAGAGTAAATAGTGAATGGACACTTAAAACGTTTCATTACTTGAATGATGGTAATTACTGTATGTTGTTGCATGTAAAGGGCAGTGATTGTTTCAAAGTGTATTCTTATTTCCATCCCTTCCTCTTCTCTCTATTCTTTCCCTTTCTTCCTCCCTTCCTCAACTCCCTCCCTTCTTTCTTTCTTTCTTTCTTTCTTTCTTTCTTTCTTTCTTTCTTTCTTTCTTTCTTTCTTTCTTTCTTTCTTTCTTTCTTTCTTTCTTTCTTTCTGTCTTTCTTTCTTTCTTTCTTTCTTTCCCTCCCTCCCTTCTTTCCCTCCCTTCTTTCTCCCAACTCCCTCCCATGCTCCCTTCTTTCACTCCTTTCTTTCCCTCCCCCTTTTCTCCTCTCCCTCCCCACATTTCTCTTCTCTCTTTCTCTCTTTCTCTCCCTCCCTTCCTCAACTCCCTCCCTCCCTCAACTCCCTCCCTTCTTTCTTTCTGTCCATCCCTTCTTTCTCTCAACTCCCTCCCTTGTTCCTTTCTTTCACTCCTTTCTTTTCCTCCCTCTTTTCTCTCTTTCTCTCTTTCTGCTTTCTCTCCCTCCCTTCCTGCTTTCCTTTCCCTCCCTTTTCTCCCCTCCCCTTCTTTTCTCTCAGGGAGAAAATGGTATGAGATGCTCGCAATTCAACCCACCTGTATGCAAGTGTTTTGCTAGCCCATTTTCTTTTGAATTGTTATGAAAAAAGAACATTTTACAAACTGACCCAAAAATTTATTAAGGGGAAAAAAGGCCCAAAACCTTTTTTTTTTTTTTGGGGGGGGGGGGCAGCACATATATATATCAGTGGCGTATTTAGGTTTTGTGCTGCCCTAGGCACTCAAAATTCTGCTGCCCCCCCAAAAAAGATTTTAGGCTGGGTTTTCCCGGTTCCCATTTAGAGAGACAGCACAGCAGTGAGTGACTCCACTGCTCCACACGACACTGAGCAGTGAGCACAGATAGGCAGGCAGGTTTAGGCTAGCAGCACAACTTCGCAAGCCCCCACGGCACGCCCACAACATTCATAGTGAAATTGGGCAGGGGAGGAGCAAAGTACAAACAAGCAAAAGCAGCCGGGAAAACTATTTGTGGAAATTGCGGCGCGGGCTTAAGGGGCAAAAAAATTAAGTGTCTACAACTGCCCCAATCCCACTAATGTTCACAAATGCTGGTCCCTCTAATAAAAAAATCTATGCATCTCTACATTGTATTTCTTTGAATTTCAATAAAATTACCCCCCCCCCCGCACCCCCCTAGTGATGCCACTCTAGACATGTACATGTTTGTATCTTAATGTTAAAGCCCTTTGCCTGCCTTTTTTTTTTCTTACACCTGAGATCTTATATCTTTGAGCCTTTATAACTTTTTGTGCAATTTTTTAAAATAATTTTTATTAGACGGTGTTATTATGAGTGTAACTGTACTTTTACATGTAATTTTGATGTGTTTTGTGACACTTTTTATTAAAGCATTACAATTAACCAGAGCTCTGAGGTCGCGCCAACCTGAAGTGCGTTAACTTCAGTTGCGCTCAATCATTCACGTTTACTTCCAACTTGTAATACGCTCGCTACTTCCAAGGCATGCAAATAGGTGCGATCAACTTGATATTGCTTGGGCCCAACTGCTAGAGCGCCACTTGTAATCTGGCCCTTAATATGTATAATAATAATTTAATAATGATTACCCAAACGAAAAATATTATATAATTTTTAATAAATTCAACCGCTCTTTGCCCTTACAAATCTTAGTGTTTTACTCCCTGCTTTGCAGACGTTTTCTTTTTTATTTTGAAGCCGTGAGCTAAAACTAATCAAAAGCTTTAAGCCTTGCTTCTATTGATTGGGAATAAAGGCACATTCGCTCTCGCTGCCTTCAGTCAACCTCTGTAGTTACGGGTTTCACTTCAGACAGCAGTTAATGTTAGACCAATCTCTGCAGAGGTTGATTGAAGGCAGCAAGTCTGGAAGTCAGTTCATTCTAAAAAGAAGCGAACATCACACTTTCTGATTGGCTGAAGCACTTGGTTACTTGGTTACTTGAGGTAAAATGGCTGCAGAACTGTGAGTACTAATGCACTTTAAATAAGTTAAATGAAGTTAAAGGGGGTTCATTTTATCAAAAATAAACTGACACAGCTTATTTTTCTTGCAGGAAGTTAGAGGTAGGTATTAAATGAAAAATATATTTATTTTTCAAGGGTCCCTTTAATTTTCTAAAACTATTGTTCTGAATTCCAACAAACTTCTAAACCAATTTAAAAAAATCCTCTCAAAATGCAATGTAATATTTACAGGTTTCCAGCGAAAAACCAAACAAAAACGTTAAGAAACAGTATAAGTGCCTGACTTTTAAGTAGGTTCTCACAAGGGGCCTGATATAGAAAACCTTGCCTGCATGGAGCGAAATCTCACAAAGGGCCATATTACGAGTGGTGTGCTAATAGTTACGTGCCAGCGAAAAAGGGGTTTATTGTAGGTGTTTTCGCACATCAGGTTTACCGTTCATAATACAAGTTGAAAGATGTACGCTAGAATTATTACTGGGACTTCAGAGCTCTGGTTAAATGTTTTGCGAAACAAAAAAGTATTTTGCGAAACAAAAGTGTCGCTGTAGAGAATCATGTCCACTCAACCTCGCTAAATGCGTACAGCGTATGCTGTCTAGTGAAATGCTTGTGCAATGCCGCCCCCTGATTACTGGCAGCCAATTAGCCGCTAGCAGGGGTCGCCTATGATCCCGATTGTATCATATTTCAGTCCGCCCCTTAAAAGTTGTCGGAGAAGTTAAGGAGTAGCGGTCTTATGACCGCTGCTTCTTAACTTCTGTTTCAGGCAGACCTGAAAAGATGAAGCTCTGAATAAATGGACCCCGAGGTCTCAGTTGTTAGAAAAAAAAGGCAGGCAAAGGGATTTAACATAAAGATACAATACATGTACATGTCTAAAGATGTGTTTGTATGTCTCTATATGTGTGCATGTGTATCTATATGTGTGCATGTGTATCTATATGTGTGCATGTGTATCTATATGTGTGCATGTGTATCTATATGTGTGCATGTGTATCTATTTATGCAATATTTATATTTAATAAAGTGTTAAATTGTGAATTTACAGTAAATATTTCATTTTCCAATGTTCTATGCATTTTTAAATTGATATTCCTTTATATATCTGTACGTATCTTTTGCTATATACAGTATAATAATACATATATATAGGCATAAATATATATTTGTGCGAAAAAAACATCATATATATATATATATTTATGAATACATAGAACATTTTCTTCTTTGGGAAGAACATTGGAATGTGAACGATTCATATTTTCATATTGGGTTAATGCACTTGAGAATATGCAATTGGGTTTGCGTGCAAGTAGGGTTTTAGGTTTTTTCGATTTGTTTTGCCCCATTGATATCTATTTAAAGGATTCCAAAAGTTTCAATTTTTGCATATAAATAAATCATCACAAACGAATCTACACAATTCAAATATCAAAACTTACCCACTTTGACCTTAAAACGAGCGTTATAATCGTTATAAAACTATATATATTATTTTAGCAAAAACGTAATCAAAGCCAAACCCCCTTTTATGCTGCCTTCAATACAAAATTATGTCTCCAATCACAATGCATTTTCGTGCATATAATTATCACATTGTTTCATCACCCATTGGTTCGTGCATGCGCAGATAGCCGCTTTGATTGCTCAGTAAAGCAAATGAACTACTGGCACAAAGCATGCGCTATACAAAATCCTAGTGATTGAATAGCTATTCATTCACACAGGATACGGCTTGTTGTAGAGGATGACATGTAAGATAGATTGCGCATGCGCAGTACGGACAAAGTCGGCTTATCATGAATTATTCGTTCTTCAAACCAAAGCTTATAATGGTGGGTTTGGAATTCAATTTATTTTTGAAGCAGAATATAGAGAGAATGGTAATAATATGACAAGCAAAGCCAATTACAAATATTAATATCAAAGATTGATAGAGGGATTTAAGATAAGTTTTTTCAATCGTTTAGTGTCCCTTTAATGATACGTAATTGTGCATGCAATATTTTAAGTTTGCCTTTTCACGTGCATCAGGTTAGCACACAAGCAAAAACTGTTTACTTTCAACTTGTAATACGAGCGCAACCCGACGTGCGCACAATGCTTACTTCTAGCGCAGTTAACACTTGAGAGGGAGAGTTAAATCGTGCTCCACATGTAATCAGGCCCTATATTTTTAACTGTTTCTAAGCCCCAGCAGGCCGGCTCTTATCTCAGTCAGACATTGTTAGTTCATGTGTGCCATATAGATAACATTATGCTCACTCCTGTGGAGCTACACATGAGGCAGCACTAATTTGCTCTAATGCAAGCTTGTAAAAATCACTGAGATAAGGGGCAGTCTGCAGAGGCTTAGATACAAGGTAATCACAGAGGTAAAAAGTGTATTAATATAACTGAGATAAAGGGGGGGGGAGTCTGCAGAGGCTTAGATACAAGGTAATCACAGAGGTAAAAAGTATATTAATATAACTGAGATAAGGAGCAGTCTGCAGAGGCTTAGATACAGGGTAATTACAGAGGTAAAAAGTATATTAATATAACTGAGCTAAGTAGCAGTCTGCAGAGGCTTAGATACAGGGTAATCACAGAGGTAAAAGTATATTAATATAACTGAGATAAGGAGCAGTCTGCAGAGGCTTAGATACAGGGTAATTACAGAGGTAAAAAGTATATTAATATAACTGAGATATGGAGCAGTCTGCAGAGGCTTAGATAAAAGGTAATCACAGAGGTAAAAAGTATATTAATATAACTGAGATATGGAGCAGTCTGCAGAGGCTTAGATACAAGGTAATCACAGAGATAAAAAGTATATTAATATAACTGAGATAAGGGGGCAGTCTGCAGAGGCTTAGATACAGGGTAATCACAGAGGTAAAAAGTATATTAATATAACTGACAAAAGGAGCAGTCTGCAGAGGCTTAGATACAAGGTAATCACAGAGGTAAAAAGTATATTAATATAACTGAGATAAGGAGCAGTCTGCAGAGGCTTAGATACAAGGTAATCACAGAGGTAAAAAGTATATTAATATAACTGACAAAAGGAGCAGACTGCAGGGGCTTAGATACAAGGTAATCACAGAGGTAAAAAGTATATTAATATAACTGAGATAAGGAGCAGTCTGCAGAGGCTTAGATATAGGGTAATTACAGAGGTAAAATGTATATTAATATAACTGAGATAAGGAGCAGTCTGCAGAGGCTTAGATACAAGGTAATCACAGAGGTAAAAAGTATATTAATATAACTGAGATAAGGGGCAGTCTGCAGAGGCTTAGATACAGGGTAATTACAGAGGTAAAAAGTATATTAATATAACTGTGTTAATTATGCAAAACTGGTGAATGAGTAATAAAGGGATTATCTATCTTTTTAAAGAGTAACAATTTTCAAGTAGACTGTCCCTTTAAGTTTGCTACTGACTGCATTTTTCTATACAAAGTAGCTGAGTTTTTTTTATCTATGTACTTATAGTAAGTTAACATTAAGCTCTGCCTTGCAACAGATCTGCAAACATAAATACACTTTTTAAAAACACTGAACCTGTACTCTTTTCTTTAAAACATTGTATTGCTTATCTTATTTTCCTTGTTATAGTTAGTCAGGGAAAAATATAACGAGTGTTTGCTTTGGTTAAACAACCACTGTGTAGATAGTTGTGGTGGTGAAGAGAACATTTGCATAATTTCTTTCATGGTTCAGAAAGAACATGCAATTTTAAAAAACTTTCCAATTGAATTATATTTACTAATTTTCTTAATTCTCTTGGTATCCTTTGTTGAAAATTATACCTATGTAAGCTTAGAAGCAGCAATGCATTACTGGGAGCTAGCTGCTTATTGGTGGATACACATACTGTATATTCCGCAAACGCCTGCTTATAAACCCCTTTTCGCTTGTGAGGAACTGTTAGCGCTCCATTCATTGCTGCTCCGTCAACAAAGGATACCAAAACAATGATAATAACAGTAAATTGGAAAAAATTTTAAAATTGTATGATCTACCTGAATAATAAAATAATATTTTTGAGTTTCGTGTCCATTTAAATCAAAAAAGCATTATTAATCTAAATAAATTCATATTTTTTTACTACACATAACTAAAAAAACAAAACTATTAAACCATTGTTCTATAAGGCAAAACAAATTTAAAGGGACAGTAAACATAAAAAATAATTTACATAATGCTGCACTTACTTTGCTTTCCCCTGTACTGTGTGCAGAATTATCTAACATTATCTTAACAACACCTTGGAAAACAAAAGAATTGCAAAATTTTAGCCCCAAAAGTTATACTTACCGTGCTTTCCTCACCAGCTTTTTCTGTTCCAGTCTTCTTTTCAAAAACTTTACCCAGAGCAAGAGCGAGCTACAATTAGTCCAACATGATCAGCCGCACTGTGATTAGACAGCGCACCCATGACTCGCTTTCGAAAAGAAGGCTGATTCATCGGAAGAGGCTGACGAGGAAAGCTTGGGGTCTAAAACCTCACAAATCTTTTATTTTTCCAAGGTGATGCTAAGATAATGTAGTTCAGAATTATGTAATATTATTTTTTACGTTTACTGTCCCTTTAATGTTTAAAAGATTCTGTTTTATATGGAAGACAAAACATTTTTGATTCCCGCTTCTCTTTAAACACATATGTTAAACAATACAACTAAGTAGTTTATAAATATTTCCTTTCCTCTGTTGCCCATTATGCGTTTTTCTTCTTTTTAAATAATTAGTCATTTTCAGAAAAATGAATAAGTGCCTTGCTTCACTAACCGTTCCTGCCTTACCTCTTGTGATCAATTATTGCGGTTGAAGTGTCAAGCATTGTGTAGTGTATCCTTCCTCTGCAGCTTGTTATAATTGAGAAAATAACATATGTTTGTGGTTGTACTTGCTAAGGGGCAGCGCACTGGAAAACCACAGACGCACACAGGGATATGGTAAATTATTTATGAGCTGAGAGTGGCCACGTGCAATTCTCAAAACACAAACGAAAGCTGTAAACAGTGATGGATTCTGTTCTACTATAAACAGGTAAGAAGGGAGGTGACAAGTCAGGAGACACTGGAACCGTTTGTGCTTGCGGTTGCAGTGTATCATCAGTGCCTCTACCAGCAGGGAGTTTTGAATTTGTGCTGCTCTATACACTGTTAAAACTGTTGCTCACAAATCCCAACATATTTGTCTGATATATTTCTCAAAATCAGAGGCCAGGTGCAAGTGGCGGGAGTTGCCCATCAGCAGTGCCATCTTATCCCAGCACTGTAGACACTATGGCATCTACTTATCAAGCCGTCGACTTTCTTGCATTCAACGGCACCAATACGCTTGCCTAAGATCACCTAACATCGCGGCCGCTGACCTGAATACATTCTCCAAAGTTACCAAAAAAGCTGTCAAAAAGCTGCGCACCAAGTACGGTGCGATGAGCAGCGGACTGTTGTTAACTAACAGTCATCGATCTCGCTGCTCTTCTGCTTTTTTTTCAGTTTTCTTGGTATACTATTACTAAACACCCCCACTATACTAACTGTTTTACCCCCTATACCGCCGCACCAAAATAAATTTATTAACCCCTAAACTGCCTCTCCCAGAGCCCACTGCACCCAATTAAAGTTATTAACCCCTAAACCACCACTCCCAGAGTCCACCGCAACTCTAATAAATGTATTAACCCCTAAACCACCGCTCCCGGAGCCCACCGCCACCTACATTATACATATTAACCCCTAATCTTTCGCCCCATACACCGCCGCCACCTACATAGGATTGAGCTTGCATTCTATTGGCTGATTGGAACAGCTAATAGGATTGAACTTCAATCCTATTGGCTGATTGCATCAACCAATAGGATTTTTCCTACCTTTATTCCGGTTGGGTGAAGACATCTCAAGGTAGAGTGATCTTCAAGGGGTTAGTGTTAGGTTTTATTAAGGGGGGATTTGGTCGGTTTTAGAGTAGGGTTGGTTGTGTGGGTGGTGGGTTTTAATGTTGGAGGGGGGTATTGTACTTTTTTCAGGTGAAAGAGCTGATTACTTTGGGGCAATGCCCCGCAAAAAGCCCTTTTAAGGGCTATTTGTAATTTAGTGTAGGGTAGGGCTTTTTTTATTTTGGGGGGCTTTTTTTTATTTTATTAGGGGGATTAGAGTAGGTGTAATTAGTTTAAAATTCTTGTAATTATTTTATTATTTTCTGTAATTTAGTGTTTGGTTTTTTTGTACTTTAGATAATTTTGTTTAATTTTATTTAATTGTAGTTAATTGTAGTTAATGTAGGAAATTTATTTAATTATAGTGTAGTGTTAGGTGTAATTGTAACTTAGGTTAGGTATTATTTTACATGTACTTTTGTCTTTATTTTAACTAGGTAGTTATTAAATAGTTAATAACTATTTAATAACTATTGTAGCTAGTTAAAATAAATACAAAGTTGCCTGTAAAATAAAAATAAATCCTAAGATACAGTGGGGAAAAAAATTATTTAGTCAGCCACCAATTGTGCAAGTTCTCCCACTTAAGAAGATGAGAGAGGCCTGTAATTTTCATCATAGGTATACCTCGACTATGAGAGACAAAATGTGGAAACAAATCCAGACAATCACATTGTCTGATTTGGAAAGAATTTATTTGCAAATTATAGTGGAAAATAAGTATTTGGTCAATATCAAAAGTTCATCTCTATTCTTTGTTATATATCCTTTGTTGGCAATGACAGAGGTCAAACGTTTTCTGTAAGTCTTCACAAGGTTGTCACACACTGTTGTTGGTATGTTGGCCCATTCCTGCATGCAGATCTCCTCTAGAGCAGTGATGTTTTGGGGCTGTCGCTGGGCAACACGGACTTTCAACTCCCTCCAAAGCTTTTCTATGGGGTTGAGATCTGGAGACTTGCTTTGCCACTCCAGGACCTTGTAATGCTTCTTACGAAGCCACTCCTTCGTTGCCCGGGCGGTGTGTTTGGGATCATTGTCATGCTGAAAGACCCACCCACGTTTCATCTTCAATGCCCTTGCTGATGGAAGAAGGTTTGCACTCAAAATCTCACGATACATGGCCCCATTCATTCTTTCATGTACACGGATCAGTCGTCCTGTTCCCTTTGCAGAGAAACAGCCCCAAAGCATGATGTTGTCACCCCCCCTGCTTCACAGTAGGTATGGTGTTCTATCTCCTCCAAACACGACAAGTTGTGTTTCTACCAAACAGTTCTACTTTGGTTTCATCTGACCATATGACATTCTCCCAATCCGCTTCTGGATCATCCAAATGCTCTCTAGCATACTTCAGATGGGCCCAGACATGTACTGGCTTAAGCAGGGGGACACGTCTGGCACTGCAGGATCTGAGTCCCTGGGGCGTAGTGTGTTACTGATGGTAGCCTTTGTTGCGTTGGTCCCAGCTCTTCGCAGGTCATTCACTAGGTCCCCCCGTGTGGTTCTGGGATGTTTGCTCACCATTCTTGTGATCATTTTGACCCCGCGGGGTGAGATCTTGCATGGAGCCCCAGATCGAGGGAGATTATCAATGGTCTTGTATGTCTTCCATTTTCTCATTATTGCTCCCACAGTTGATTTCTTCACACCAAGCTGCTTGCCTATTGCAGATTCAATCTTCCCAGCCTGGTGCAGGTCTACAATTTTGTTTCTGGTGTCCTTCGACAGCTCTTTGGTCTTCACCATAGTGGAGTTTGGAGTGTGACTGTTTGAGGTTGTGGACAGGTGTCTTTTATACTGATAACAAGTTCAAACAGGTGCCATTAATACAGGTAATGAGTGGAGGACAGAGGAGCCTCTTAAAGGAAAAGATACAGATCTGTGAGAGCCAGAAATCTTGCTTTTTGTAGGTGACCAAATACTTATTTTCCACCATAATTTGCAAATAAATTCTTTCCAAATCAGACAATGTGATTGTCTGGATTTATTTCCACATTTTGTCTCTCATAGTTGTGGTATACCTATGATGAAAATTACAGGCCTCTCTCATCTTCTTAAGTGGGAGAACTTGCACAATTGGTGGCTGACTAAATACTTTTTTCCCCCACTGTAGCTACAATGTAACTATTAGTTATATTGTAGCTATCTTAGGGTTTATTTTATAGGTAAGTATTTAGTTTTAAATAGGAATAATTTATTTCGATTTATTTAAATTATATATAAGTTAGGGGGTGGTAGGGTTAGTGTTAGACTTAGGTTTAGGGGTTAATACATTTAATATAGTGGTGGCGGTGTAGGGGGGGCAGATTAGGGGTTAATAAATATAATGTAGGTGGTGGTGGGCTCCGGGAGCGGCGGTTTAGGGGTTAAACAATTTATTTAGTTGTGGCGGGGTCCGGGAGTGGCGGTTTAGGGTTTAATAAGTATAATGTAGGTGGCGGCGGTGTAGGGGGGGCAGATTAGGGGTGTTTAGACTCGGGGTACATGTTAGGGTGTTAGGTGTAGACATTCCCATAGGAATCAATGGGATATTGGGCAGCAGCGAACATAAGCTCTCGCTGCTTTCCGACTCCCATTGATTCCTATGAAAACCAGGTACGCTGGACCGGACAAGTGCCGAGCGTACCTGCTAGTTATTTGATAACTTACAAAAGTAGTCATATAGTGCCGAACTTGCATTTGTAGGGTTTGATAACTAAGGCGAATCAGGCTCACCACAAATACGCTGCAGAATTCCAGGGTATTTGCGGTTGACGGCTTGATAAATACATACCTATGCCTAGGGAACACAATACTTTTAGGGACCCATGAAAATTGTTTAATTTCTTTTTAAATCAGAAGGAAAAAAATAATGTTTGGGGACTATAAGGCGATAATGAAATTACATGATTTGGTGGCAAGAAGCAATGTGTACAGACCAATTGGGAGGGGAACAACTTAAAGGATATTACTTTACTTCCTGGGAAGAATAAGAGTGGGGTTTTAGTTCCAACATAGGTATAGCCCACACAAAGGAAAGGGGAGGGGCAGTTTCAGGTGAGCTGCAGGTATCAGATTCCCTGAATAGGTTAGCTCGAGGATTGGCCAGGTAGTGAAAGGGGGTTGGGACCTGTGGAAAGGGATTAACTGCCTATATAAGTGTTTGAACAATGGTCATGCTCAGAAATATTTTTTTCTTTTTCCCTCCCTTTTTCCCTCCCTCCCTAGACATAACAAAGACTAGTCCAAAGAAGAGGTCACGTACAAGAGTGATTGCAAGCAGCTCGACTAAGGGCAGATGCTGTGGTGTTTCTGCAACTTAGAATAAGGCCGCTTGTGTAGCGCCCCTTAATGGTTTTTCGCCATTAAACGCTCAGTTTAATTAGATAAGAAATTAAATAAAAACGTGACCTTTTCTAAACACCAAAACTTGTGTCTGTCATTATATACTGTATGGTTGGAAAATGAACTAAGGTTTGAACTAAGGTGATGGTGGGGTATTCAATAAATGGGTATATCTGGAAAGGTAGTTAAAGTGTAAATCCCTTAACAGTATCTCACAGAGAATGAGCAGCTTTCAGTGGTCAGCAGACTTGGAGAATAAATAATCCATAGACAAAGCAGAGGTACAGTTTAGAACTGATGTCAAAGCAAAAGGGCAAATCAGTGGCATACCTTGGGGTACTATTTTAAAGTTCAAAAGCCAGATGGTCAGTCCACAGAATATATAATTCAGCAGGAGGGTAAGACAGATATTGTAGCCCAGAAACTTTGACAAGGTTGTTATCAGTGAGCTAGGGACCGCGCTACTCAACATAGGAAAATAACCAAGCAGTGAATGGGAGTCCTTTCAACATCCATCATCCAGGTGTGGCATCAAAAGCAAGGCCAGAGGTCTTTTCAAGGTAAGAACATTAAAAAAGAGTGCTCACTTGCGCACAGTAGCTTTAACAAGAACCCAAGCAAAGTATTCAACTAGCCAGCCATGCTAAGCCAAAGTCCCTTAGTGTGTCCCCTGGCTCCTGCAGTAACAGGTTTCTTTCTTCCACCATGCTAGACACTTCTGCAGCTACAATTAGTGCGGCCCCTAGCATGCTGAACATCCTGAGGTCTTTCACATACACTGTGACCTTTTACACACTGCGGAACCGGCTTGGCTGCAGCTTTCCCCAGGTAAGTGTAGCATGGTCCAATCATGCGTGGACCATAACAGAGACAAAGAAAATGTTTCTTTTCAAATGGCATAATCTAAATAGATGATAACTTAATAATGACTTGTAAAATACCTGCTGATATCCTGAAGCTCAAGGTGTCTGTCTTTGCTTCCCTCCCTGCCTGAATTTGCCAGTGACGCCTTGTTTTATTTTATTTCAGCTGTGTAAATACACACACTGCCACATGTTCATTCCCAGCGTGAGGTTCATGGTTGGGGGAAGACAAAGGCAGCAAGTCATTATGCAGGTAGGGGTGATACCCCCATTTTGCAATGTTAAGTGGCTCACAAAGGCAAAAGTGCTTAGGGCCCATGAAAGGCACAATAAGTCCTTGTCCATCAACACTAGACAACAAAAATCACTATTGATTGTAAAATTTAAGGCCCCTTGTAAAGCTAAAATGTATCCAAACAATTTTTAAATGTATCTAGCGTATTGGCATTCACTACCTCCTTTGGTAATGAGTTCTACAATTGTATTGCTCTTACAGTGAAAAAACATTTTCGTTGCAGGAGATTAACTCTCCTTTCCTTCAACCTTAAATTGTGACCTCTTGTCACAATTTTCTTGGAATAAACAGAGCTTCTGCCATCTCTGTAAATGCGCCTTGAATATATTTATATAAAGTAATCAAGTCACTAGTGATGTCGCGAACCTAAAAAATTGGGTTCGTGAACCGCTAACGCGAATTTCCACAAAAGTTCACGAACGGGCGAACCGCCATAGACTTCAAAAGGCAGGCGAATTTTAAAACCCACAGGGACTCTTTCTGGCCACAATAGTGATGGAAAAGTGGTTTCAAGGGCACTAACACCTGGACTGTGGCATGCCGGAAGGGGATCCATGGCAAAACTCCCATGGAAAATTACATAGTTGATGCAGAGTCTGGTTTTAATCCATAAAGAGCATAAATCACCTAACATTCCTAAATTGTTTGGAATAACGTGCTTTAAAACATCAGGTATGATGTTGTATCGATCAGGTAGTGTAAGGGTTACACCTGCTTCACAGTGCGCAGTGTAGGTGATATGCCTGCCCTGACCATGCTTTGCAGACCAGGTATCAGTGGTCAGATGGACCCTTGCCCCAACACTGTGTGCCAGACATGCCATTATAGCAGAATTATATGGCTTTGGCGTTGCTTTTTGGTAATTAGAAGGCTGCTAAATGCCACTGCGCACCACACGTGTTTTATGCCCAGCAGTGAAGGGGTTAATTAGGGAGCATGTAGGCAGCTTGTAGAGTTAATTTTAGCTTAAGTGTAGTGTAGTAGACAACCCAAAGTATTAATCTAGGCCAATTTTGGTATATTTCATTCCACCATTTCACCGCCAAATGCGATCAAATAAAAAAAAAATTGTTCACTTTTTCACAAACTTTAGGTTTCTCACAGAAATTATTTACAAACAACTTATGCAATTATGGCATAAATGGTTGTAAATGCTTCTCTGGGATCCCCTTTGTTCAGAAATAGCAGACTTATATGGCTTTGGCGTTGCTTTTTGGTAATTAGAAGGCTGCTAAATGCCACTGCGCACCACACGTGTTTCATGCCCAGCAGTGAAGGGGTTAATTAGGGAGCATGTAGGGAGCTTGTAGAGTTAATTTTAGCTTATGTGTAGTGTAGTAGACAACCCAAAGTATTGATCTAGACCCATTTTGGTATATTTCATGCCACCATTTCACCGCCAAATGTGATCTAATAAAAAATAATTGTTCACTTTTTCACAAACTTTAGGTTTCTCACAGAAATTATTTACAAACAACTTATGCAATTATGGCATAAATGGTTGTAAATGCTTCTCTGGGATCCCCTTTTTCAGAAATAGCAGACTTATATGGCTTTGGCGTTGCTTTTTGGTAATTAGAAGGCTGCTAAATGCCACTGCGCACCACACGTGTTTCATGCCCAGCAGTGAAGGGGTTAATTAGGGAGCATGTAGGCAGTTTGTAGAGTTAATTTTAGCTTAAGTGTAGTGTAGTAGACAACCCAAAGTATTGATCTAGACCCATTTTGGTATATTTCATGCCACCATTTCACCGCCAAATGCGATCAAATAAAAAAATATTTTTAACTTTTTCACAAACTTTAGGTTTCTCACAGAAATTATTTACAAACAACTTATGCAATTGTGGCATAAATGGTTGTAAATGCTTCTCTGGGATCCCCTTTGTTCAGAAATAGCAGACTTATATGGCTTTGGCGTTGCTTTTTGGTAATTAGAAGGCTGCTAAATGCCACTGCGCACCACACGTGTTTTATGCCCAGCAGTGAAGGGGTTAATTAGGGAGCATGTAGGCAGCTTGTAGAGTTAATTTTATCTTAAGTGTAGTGTAGTAGACAATCCAAAATGCCACCATTTCACCGCCAAATGAGATCAAATTTAAAAAAAATATATTTTTTTTTTCGTAATTTTAGGTTTCTCACTGAAATTATTTACAAACAGCTTGTGCAATTATGGCACAAATGGTTGTAAATGCTTCTCTGGGATCCTCTTTGTTCAAAAATAGCAGACATATAAGACTTTGGCGTTGCTTTCTGGTAAATTAGAAGGCCGCTAAATGCTGCTGCGCATCACACGTGTATTATGGCTAGCAGTGAAGGGGTTAATTAGGTAGTTTGTAGGGAGCTTGCAGTTCTTTAGTGTAGAGATCAGCCTCCCACCTGACACATCAGACCCCCTGATCCCTCCCAAACAGCTCCCTTCCCTCCCCCACCCCACAATTGTCCCCGCCATCCTAAGTACTGGCAGAAAGTCTGCAAGTACTAAAATAAAAGGTTTTTAAATATTTTTTAATTTTTTTAAGCATATTTACATATGCTATGGTGTAGCATCCCCCCTTAGCCCCCAACCTCCCTGATCCCCCCAAACAGCTCTCTAACCCTCCCCATCTGCCTTATTGGCGGCCATCTTGGGTACTGGCAGCTGTCTGCTATTATTTCACAGTCAATTTTTTTTTTTTTTTTTAAATGTACACTACTGTTACACCAGATATGAGTGGTGGCACTGGGCAAGTGGACACAGTATACGCTGTGAGCCTGACACACACGCTGGCAGGCAGGCAACTGCAATTAGATTACACAGGAAAAAAAAAAAAAAGCAGACTGATGTTCTAGCCCTAAAAAGGGCTTTTTGGGGTGCTGTCCTTACAGCAGAGATCAGATGAGTCCTTCAGGACTGTAGTGGACACTGAATACACTAGCCTAGCTATCGATTCCCTATTAAATCAGCAGCAGCTACACTGTCCCTCTTCTCACTAAGAATGCAGCTTCCAAATGAATCTAAAATGGATGCTGTCCAGGAGGTGGGAGGGTCTGGGAGGGAGGGTCTGCTGCTGATTGGCTGTAATGTGTATTCTGACTGTGAGGTACAGGGTCAAAGTTTACTCAATGATGACGAATAGGGGGCGGATCGAACATCGCATATGTTCGCCCGGCGAGGCAAACGCGATAGGAACTATTCGCCGGCGAACTATTCGCGACATCACTACATGTCACCTCTCAAGCACCTTTTTTTCTAAAGAAAACAGACCCAGTGTGGCTAGCCTCTCCTCATAGCTTAAAGGGACAGTAAACATAGCATATAATGTTATATAATTCTGCACATAGTGCAGAATTATATAACAGCTTACCGCCATGTTTCTAAAGCAAAGGGTTTTATAGATATTAAACAACGAAAACGCCGTTCCTGATTCTACTGAGCGGGTCTGTTTTCTTCTCCTAAGCGCATCTGGGCACACTGTCTATTCAGAGCGCGCCCGATCGCGCTATTAAACTCAATGTAGCTCGCTCCCGCTCTGGTCTGGTAGCGGGAGCAAGCTACACTGATTTTAATAGCACGATCGGGCCGGCTGTTATTAGACAGCCTGCCCAGATGCACTTAGGAGAAGGAAACAGACCTGGTCAGTAGAGCCAGGAGCGGTGTTCTGTTTTCGTTGCAAAATATCTATATAACCCTTAGCTTTAGAAACATGGCGGTAAGCTAATGTTATATAATTCTGCACTATGTGCAGAATTATACAACATTATTTGCTAGGTTTGCTGTCTCTTTAAATTCTCCATTCTCCTTATTAGCTTTGTGGCCCTTCTCTGAATAGTGTACAGAATTATGCTTCCCTCCCTTGAATCAATGCCTCTTTTAATACATGCTAGTATATTATTAGCCTTTGTAGCCGCTGCCCTGCATTGTGCACCCATTTTTAGCTTGTTATCTATTACTACTCCCAAATCCCTTTCCTCCTCTATTTAGCTAAGTCATGTCCCATGTAAATAATACATTGCCTGCTTATTTTTACTTCCAAAATGTAGAACCTTGCTTTTTCCCGTATTAAATCTCATTTTTCATTTACCTGCCCATACTTCTAATGTTTTGCAGATCCCTTTGTAATGAAAGTTTATCCTGCTCTGACCTAATGACCTTACTTAATTTAGTATCATTTGCAAAAATAGAGATGTCGCTATTTAATCCTTGCTCCAAGTCATTTATAAAAATATTAAAAAGAACAGGGCCCAGTACTGATCAGTGGGGGACTCCACTGATTACCTTTGTCCAATCTGAGTATGATCCATTTACTACTACTCGTTGCTCCCTATCTTTGTTCCAGTTATTTATCCATGAGCTAGCATTTTCACATATTCCCAGTCCCTTAATTTTGTGCATTAATCTCTCATGTGGCACTGTATCAAATGCCTTTGCAAAATCTAAGTATATCACATCAACTGATTCCTTTATCTATATTTTTATTTACTTCCTCATAGAATCTAATTAGATTAGTTTGACATGATCTATTTCTCATAAAACCATGCTGATTTGAACTCATAATCTTGTTTACACGAATGTGCTCATCTATATAATCCATTATTATCCCTTCAAATATATTTCCCACTATTGATGTCAGACTAACTGATCTATAGCTTCCTGGATCATCCCTGCTTCCCCTTTTGAAAAATTGGCACCACATCAGCTTTACGCCAATTCTGGGGGATCATGCCTGAGGATAATGAGTCTTACAAAATTAAGAGTAGAGGTTTGTCTACAACAATGCTAAATTCACTTAAAACCCTTGGGTGTAATCCCTCTGGGCCTGGAGTTTTATTTACCTTAATATTATCCAGTTTTTTCCTGATATCCTCTATACATAACCCAGTTACTGGTATGGGCTGGCATGTTCTAGTTTGTTCCAAAGTATCATCCATTGGTTCCTCTCTTGTGTATACTGAAGAAAAGAACTGGTTTAGTACCTCAGCCTTCTCCCTATCACTGAAAATCATGCTACCCTCCATGCATTTTAATGTACCTATATTGTCCTTCTTAGATTTTTTGCTATTTATGTACTTAAAGAACCTTTTAGGGTTAGACTTAGAATCCTTTTAAATTAATTTTTCATTTTCAATTTTGGCTAATTTGATTGCTTTTTTGCATGCGTTGTTATATACCGTATAAATATGCTATGTTAAGTTTGTACTATTTACTTTGAATAATTAAAATGCCCTACATTTTTTCCTAATTTCTCTTAACACATTTTTATTGGATTTTTTTATTTTATTTGTGTAACCATATTTGTTGATATGAATATTTATTTAACAAAGTTTTAAATGTTATCCATTTATCCTCTGTATTTTTATTAGAGAATACTTTGTCCCAATTTATGTTTTTTAATGATTTCCTTAAATCGTTGAATTTTGCTTTCTTAAAATTAAAAGTCTTAGTTAAACCTTTAAGACACTGCTTATGGAAAGTGATTTCAAATGTGGCCATGTTATGATCACTGTTACCCAAATGTTCTTTAACTTCTATGTTTGATATTATATCTGTATTATTTGATAGCACTAAATCCAATATAGCTTTACTCCTAGTTGGCTCCTCTATTAATTGTGACAAGAAGTTATCCCTGAGAACATTTAACAATCTATCCCCCTTAGCTGAATTATTAGTTTCATTGGCCCAGTTTATATCAGGGTAGTTAAATCTCCCATAATTACAGCACTGTTATTAGCAGCCTTACCTATTTGCATTAGGAGTTGTGTTTCCTCCAGGTCACTAATGTTAGGGGGCTTGTAGCACAGAGTGACCCATAGAGAGGCATTTTTTCTTATGATTCTTTGTGATCTATAATTTAGAACCATTTAGACTTATTTTGTTTATTATAGTTGATAACAATATGTAACTGTACATCAAGCTGGGTCAAAGTTGTTATTTCTATCTATGTAATCTGTATCATCATCGATATGATGTTTTCTAATACAGTTTTATAAAAAGACAGCACAGAAAATAACTCAAATGTTTGGTTTAAAACACAAACGGCTAGATTTAGAGTTTTGTCGGTAAGGACCCGCGTAGCTAACGCCGGCTTTTTTCTGGCCGCACCATAAAAATAACTCTGGTATTGAGAGTCAACATAATGGCTGCGTTAGGCTCCAAAAAAGGAGCGTAGAGCATTTTTAACGCAGCTTCAACTCTCAATACCAGAGTTGCTTACGCAAGCGGCCAGCCTCAAAAACGTGCTCGTGCACGATTCCCCCATAGAAAACAATGGGGCTGTTTGAGCTGAAAAAAAACCTAACACCTGCAAAAAAGCCGCGTTCAGCTCCTAACGCAGCCCCATTGTTTGCTATGCGGAAACACTTCCTACGTCTGCACCTAACACTCTACATGTACCCCGAGTCTAAACACCCCTAACCTTACACTTATTAACCCCTAATCTGCTGCCCCCGCTATCGCTGACCCCTGCATATTATTATTAACCCCTAATCTGCCGCTCCGTAAACCGCCGCTACTTACATTATCCCTATGTACCCCTAATCTGCTGCCCTAACATCGCCGACCCCTATATTATATTTATTAACCCCTAATCTGCCCCCCACAACGTCGCCTCCACCTGCCTACACTTATTAACCCCTAATCTGCCGAGCGGACCTGAGCGCTACTATAATAAAGTTATTAACCCCTAATCCGCCTCACTAACCCTATAATAAATAGTATTAACCCCTAATCTGCCCTCCCTAACATCGCCGACACCTAACTTCAATTATTGACCCCTAATCTGACCTCCCTAACATCGCCGACACCTAACTTCAATTATTAACCCCTAATCTGCCGACCGGAGCTCACCGCTATTCTAATAAATGTATTAACCCCTAAAGCTAAGTCTAACCCTAACACTAACACCCCCCTAAGTTAAATATAATTTTAATCTAACGAAATTAATTAACTCTTATTAAATAAATTATTCCTATTTAAAGCTAAATACTTACCTGTAAAATAAATCCTAATATAGCTACAATATAAATTATAATTACATTGTAGCTATTTTAGGATTAATATTTATTTTACAGGCAACTTTGTAATTATTTTAACCAGGTACAATAGCTATTAAATAGTTAAGAACTATTTAATAGTTACCTAGTTAAAATAATTACAACATTACCTGTAAAATAAATCCTAACCTAAGTTACAATTAAACCTAACACTATACTATCATTAAATTAATTAAATAAAATACCTACAATTAAACCTAACACTAGACTATCAATAAATTAATTAAATAAAATACCTACAATTACCTACAATTAAACCTAACACTACACTATCAATAAATTAATTAAATACAATATCTACAAATAACTACAATGAAATAAACTAACTAAAGTACAAAAAATAAAAAAGAACTAAGTTACAAAAAATAAAAAAATATTTACAAACATTAGAAAAATATTACAACAATTTTAAACTAATTACACCTACTCTAAGCCCACTAATAAAACAACAAAGCCCCCCAAAATAAAAAATGCCCTACCCTATTCTAAATTACTAAAGTTAAAAGCTCTTTTACCTTACCAGCCCTGAACAGGGCCCTTTGCGGGGCATGCCCCAAGAAGTTCAGCTCTTTTGCCTGTAAAAAAAACATACAATACCCCCCCCCAACATTACAACCCACCACCCACATACCCCTAATCTAACCCAAACCCCCCTTAAATAAACCTAACACTAAGCCCCTGAAGATCTTCCTACCTTATCTTCACCATACCAGGTTCACCGATCCGTCCTGAAGAGCTCCTCTGATGTCCTGATCCAAGCCCAAGCGGGGGGCTGAAGATGTCCATGATCCGGTAGAAGTCTTCATCCAAGCGGGGCAGAAGAGGTCTTCCATCCGATTGAAGTCTTCATCCAAGTGGGGCAGAAGAGGTCTTCCATCCGATTGAAGTCTTCATCCAGGCGGCATCTTCTATCGACATCCATCTGGAGCGGAGCGGCAGCATCCTGAAGACCTCCGACGCGGAACATCCATCCTGGCCGACGACTGAACGACGAATGACGGTTCCTTTAAATGACGTCATCCAAGATGGCGTCCCTCGAATTCCGATTGGCTGATAGGATTCTATCAGCCAATCGGAATTAAGGTAGGAATATTCTGATTGGCTGATGGAATCAGCCAATCAGAATCCAGTTCAATCCGATTGGCTGATCCAATCAGCCAATCAGATTGAGCTCGCATTCTATTGGCTGTTCCGATCAGCCAATAGAATGCGAGCTCAATTTATTGATAGTGTAGTGTTAGGTTTAATTGTAGGTAATTGTAGGTATTTTATTTAATTAATTTATTGATAGTCTAGTGTTAGGTTTAATTGTAGGTAATTGTAGGTATTTTATTTAATTAATTTAATGATAGTATAGTGTTAGGTTTAATTGTAACTTAGGTTAGGATTTATTTTACAGGTAATTTTGTAATTATTTTAACTAGGTAACTATTAAATAGTTCTTAACTATTTAATAGCTATTGTACCTGGTTAAAATAATTACAAAGTTGCCTGTAAAATAAATATTAATCCTAAAATAGCTACAATGTAATTATAATTTATATTGTAGCTATATTAGGATTTATTTTACAGGTAAGTATTTAGCTTTAAATAGGAATAATTTATTTAATAAGAGTTAATTAATTTCGTTAGATTAAAATTATATTTAACTTAGGGGGGTGTTAGGATAACGTAGGTGGCGGCGCTTTGCGGTCGGCAGATTAGGGGTTAATAAGTGTAGGTAGCTGGCGGCGACGTTGTGGGGGGGCAGATTAGGGGTTAATAAATATAATATAGGGGTCGGCGGTGTTAGGGGCAGTAGATTAGGGGTACATAAGGATAACGTAGTTGGCGGTCGGCAGATTAGATGTTAAAAAAATGTAATCGAGTTGCGGTGATGTGGGGGGACCTCGGTTTAGGGGTACATAGGTAGTTAATGGGTGTTAGTGTACTTTAGAGTACAGTAGTTAAGAGCTTTATAAACCGGCGTTAGCCCAGAAAGCTCTTAACTACTGACTTTTTTCCTGCGGCTGGAGTTTTGTCGTTAGAGTTCTAACGCTCACTTCAGACACGACTCTAAATACCGGAGTTAGAAAGATCCCATTGAAAAGATAGGATACGCAATTAACGTAAGGGGATCTGCGGTATGGAAAAGTCGCGGCTGAAAAGTGAGCGTTAGACCCTTTTTTGAGTGACTCCAAATACCGGAGGTAGCCTAAAACCAGCGTTAGGAGCCTCTAACGCTGGTTTTCACGGCTAACACCAAACTCCAAATCTAGGCCTTAATTTAATGTGATTTGTCTTTGTATGTCCAGAATATCAGTTGCAATGATTTATTTAAACAAAATAAAATTGAACGTAAAGTGAACTATTAAACCTGATTTAAATTGTCCCACAGATTATTAACAGCCTAAGGGGCCAAATTATCAAGCTCTGAATGCAGCTTGATGCCCCTGTTTCCACACGAGCCCTTAGGCTTGCCGGAAACAGTAGTTATGAAGCAGTGGTCTAAAGACAGCTGCCCCATAACTTGTCTGTTGCCTCTGAGGCTGCGGTCTTCAATCCACCCAGTCCTATACGATCGGGCTGATTGACACCCCCTGCTAGCGACCGATTGGCCGCAAATCTGCAGGGGGCGGGATTGCACAAGCAGTTCACTAGAACTGCTTGTGCAATGATAAATGCTGACAGCGTATGCTGTCAGCATTTATTGATGTGCGGCGGACATGATACGGTACATTGTATCATGTCCGTCCGCACTTTATTAAGTCGTCCCCTAAATATGTAATCATAAAAAGTGTACTTGCCGTGTACATTTTTTGACAAATTTACTGTGCTATTCTCCCTTTTAAGAGGCATGAAATATTTTCAAATTGTAACATAATGGGCCAGATTACAAGTGGAGCGCTAATTAACGCTTCCACTCAACTGCACTAGAAGTAAGCTTTTTGCACGTCGGGTTGTTCTCGTATTATGAGTTGAAAATAACTTGTGCGCTAAAAGCCAAACTTAAAATATTGCATGCACTTTCACGTATTCCCCCATAGACATTAATGAAGAAGAAAAAATGAAAAAAAAACACCTTACTCACACGTAAACACGATTGCATATTCTCATGTGCGCTAACCCAACATAATATTATGACTATTTCACATTCTAATGTTCATCACATAGAAGAAAATGTTCTATTTATACATAAATACATATTTCGATATATATATGTATAAGATTTTTTGGTAAAATATATATTTATACCTATATATATATATATATATATATATATATATATATATAGAGAGAGAGAGAGAGAGAAGAAATGTAGAAAGTCAGGGGAATGAATCTACTAACTAGCCCTATTAGCGTTACCTATGGGGGTATTTTACACCCAATATTATAAGGTGCAGATATGGTTTTAACAAGTAAAATATCTCTATGGAAAGAAGCTTCCTGTCCTATAAAATAAAAGGTCCCTCAAACCTCTCAAACAAAATGTAAGTACAAAGAGAGCTGTAGGATGGCGCTAGACAATGGGATATTGGGATATTGACCAAAATAAATTAGTATATATGTATCACAAACAAGAATATCCTAGAAAAACACAATATGCCATATATAGTTAAAGACCAACAGAACCTAGAGAAAGCACAATTGCACAGGGTAGGTGGTAGATCTCTTCATATACAGCCCCCACTCAGATGTACACTTACTTCTTTAACTATATATGGCATTTTGTGTTTTTCTAGGATATTCTTGTTTGTGATACATATTTCTTTTGGTCAATATCCCAATATCCCATTGTCTAGCGCCATCCTACAACTATCAGGCCCATTTATCAAGCTCCGTACGGAGCTTGAAGGGCCGTGTTTCTGGTGAGTCTTCAGACTCGCCAGAAACACAACTTATGAAGCAGCGGTCTAAAGACCGCTGCTCCATAACCCTGTCCACCTGCTCTGAACAGGCGGACAGGAATCGCCGGACATCAACCCGATCGAATACGATCGGGTTGATTGACAGCTCGCCGCGAGTCAGCAGGGGGCGGCGTTGCACCAGCAGCTCTTGTGAGCTGCTGGTGCAATGTTAAATGCGGAGAGCGTATTGTTCTCCGCATTTAGCGAGGTCTTGCGGACCTGATCCGCAGTGTCGGATCAGGTCCGCAAGCCCTTTGATAAATGGGCCTGTATATATATATATATATATATATATATATATATATATATATACACACACACATGATTATATATAGGTATTAAAATACATAGAACATATTCTGTTATGTGCAGAACATAGGAATGTGAAATATTTACAGTAAATACACAGTATAACACTTAATTAAATATGAATATAGCATTATTTTTCCAAACACTGTGACCTCATATATTTTAGCCCTTAAAACATTTTTTTAAAATAAGTTTTTTATATGGTGTTATGAGTGGAATTGTACTTGTAGATGTATTTTTGATGGGTTTTGTGACTCTTTTTTGTTTCGCAAACAGTTAACCAGAGCTCTGAGGATGTGCTATCCTGACAGGCGTTAGCACACCACTTGTAATCTGGCCTTTTTGTTTAATGTCCCTTAACTGAGGACCCCACTAATACTGAGGTCAATGAGTTATTTCCAGAAAAGCTTGATTTACTTTGTTACTACTGTAACCTTAATACAAACTGTGTTTCCTTTAGAGAGATGTGCGTCTGTGCTTCTCTTTCTCCTTTGCAGGTGTTTGACAAGGATTTATACTATTGCGATGTTGTTGTCAATCAAAATGTCACTTTTGAAATTATATGTCATTTCAAATGATGGCATCATAATAGTGCAGATATAAATAGAGCAATGTGTCAGGGTTAACCCCTTGTTAACAGAGATGGTTGCTTTGCGGTGCATTGAAGCAATCTCTGGCAGCCAGAGGGTTAATTCCATTGTTAACCCTAAATATAGTCAAAGCTTTAACATAAAGATAAGGTAAATAGAAAAGCGCCACAGGCAGTAACCCTTGTGCTTTATACGTGAGACCTCCTAGCTGGCCTCAAATGGAATGTCAATAGTCAATTTTTGTTTTTCATTTTTTCACTATTTACATTTTTCTCCTTTTCATATCATCTTTGGTCTTTTCATCACCTACATCACCCCAACTCTGCTACCTAACATTTGGAGGTCAAGACTTTGTGACTGTGTGACTTTTAAAGTATATTCAGGATTTTACCCATTGGACAGCCTCTTTGGTGCTTTTAGGATTTTTAGGAGACTCATCAGATCCGGATCTTTTATTTATTTGGTTGGTTTTATATTTCTTATGTTATTATTAGCTGTAATAAACTTATACATTTTAAATTTTACATTCCATTCCCTATATTGGGTGATTTCATGTGATTTTATATTACAACGCATATTTAAGACTTCTTTACTCTGTGGTCTTGTTAGTTACTAGGCCCATCTTAACCCAGCCGCCAGGCGCTTTATACACATTCTTAACTAAATCTTTAACATAACTTCTAGCCCAAATTATCACCTAGCCCTAACCATATTGACTGCATATAAAAGCACAGTTTTGGCCCTAACAAACTGAAATGTTACACTATGTAATTTGAGGTATTGTGATCTGCATCTTTACAGCACCAACATTTTGATAGAAGATGTTTAAAAGTAAGATGGGCGTTGAAGGAAAATTTGATTAATATTATAAATTATTCTAAATTAATAAAAGTTAGTGAGGAAAATAGGGCAGAGAGTTCCTTGCATCACTTTACCTCTGAAACCAGTCCTTAAAATTATTATAGGTAGACTGGAGGTGGGATTAATCAGTCAGGGTTCAATAGTATCTCACAAACAGCTAGATTACAAGTTTGTGTGTTCGTCTTTTAACGCTGAAAATATGGTCATTTCAGCGTTAAAACAGCACCGCAGCCATTACAAGTCTTGTCGGTAAAGGTGTACAGCAAGCATTTTAGCCTGTAACGCAACGTCAGTACCGCACTCGTAAAAATGAAGTTTTTTAATGTTATTCCCATAGCGCTGGCATTACAAGTTTTGCGTTCTGGCTAAAAAAACGGTGTTACAGCCGAAAATGACAAGATCTGTACCGCTATCTAAAGTCAGTAGTTATGAGTTTTACGCTACAAATCTGTAACATAAAACTCATAACTAAACTGCTACAAAGTACACTAAACACCCATAAACTACCTATTAACCCCTAAACCGAGGCCCTCCCTCATCGCAAATAATATAATAAATTTATTAACTCCTAATCTGCCGCTCCCGGCATCGCCGCCACTAAGAAAATTTATTAACCCCTATTCCGCCGCTCCCCGACATTGTCACCACTATAATAAACTTATTAACCCCTAAACTGCCGCCCTCTCACATCGCAAACACTATTTAAATATTATTAACCCCTAAACTGCCGTCCGCCACATCGCCCCCACTATACTAAAGTTATTAAGCCCTACACCGCCGACACTATAATAAACCTATTAACCCCTAAACCGAAAGCCCCCCACAATGAAATATAATACATTAAACTATTAACCCCTAAACCGAAAGCCCCCACATTGCAATAAACTAATTTAAACTAGTAACCCCTAAACCTAACGCCCCCCTAACGTTATATTAAAATTAAATTTAAACTTACCTGTCAAATTAAAAAAAAACTAAGTTTAAACTAACAAATAAGCTAATATAATTATTAAACTAAAATAAAACTAACTACCAATTAAATAAACTAAACTACACATTAAAAAAATCCTAACACTACAAAAAAAAAATTACAAGAAATAACATACACTAAATTATGGAAAATAACAAAAGAAATTTTTAAAAATAAAAAAGAATTACACCTAATCCTAGCCTACAATAAACTACCAATGGCCCTTAAAGGGACACTAAACCCAAAAATATTCTTTCATGATGCAAGTAGAGATTACAATTTTAAACATTCCAATTTACTTCTATTATCAAATTTGCTTCATTCTTTAGATGTCCTTTGTTGAAGAAATAGCAATGCACATGGTGAGCCAATCACACAAGGCATCTATGTGCTGCAACCAATTAGCAGCTACTGAGCCTATCTAGATATGCTATTCAGCAAAGTGTATCAAGAGCATGAAGCAAATTATATAATAGAAGTAAATTCGAAAGTTGTTTAAAATGACATGCTCTTTCTAAATAATGAAAGAAAAAAATTGGGTTTCATGTCCCTTTAAAAGGGCCTTTTGTAGGGCTTTGCCCTAAGTTGAACAGCTCTTTTACCTGAAAAAAAAAATACAAAAACCCCCTCAACAGTAAAACCTACCACCCAACCAACCCCCAAAAATAAAAAACCTAACTCTAAAAAACCTAAGCTACTCATTGCAGTCTTTGAAGTCCTGCTTGAACGATCTTCATACTGGCAGAGAAGTCCTCATCCAGGCAGCGAGAAGTCTTCATCCAGGCAGCCTCTTCAATCTTCATCCCGGCGGCGAAGTCCTCATCCAGGCGGCCTCTTCAATCTTCATCCCGGCGGCGAAGTCCTCATTCAAGCGGCGAGAAGTCTTCATCCAGGCGGCCTCTTCAATCTTCATCCAGGCGGCATCTTCTATTTGGATCCCGGCAGCAAGGTGCAGGTCCATCCTAAAGACATCCAGCGCGGAGCATCCTCTTCATACGGTCGCCACCATACACTAAATCTTCAATGCAAGGTACGTGATCCAAGATGGCGTCCCTTGCATTCCTATAGGCTGAAAATTTTGAATCAGCCAATAAAATGAGAGCTGCTTAAATCTTATTGGCTGATTTGAACAGCTAATCAAGATAGAAGTTGCCTCCTGGATGAAGACTTCTCGCCGCTTGGATGAGGACTTCTCCACCGGGATGAAGACTTCTCCACCGGAATGAAGATCGTTCAAGCAGGACTTCAAAAACTGTCAGTGGATCGTCTTGGGGTTAGTGTTAGATTTTTTTTAAGGTTTTTTTGGATGGGTTTTATTTTTAGATTAGGATTTGGGCAGTAAAATAGCTAAATGCCCTTTTAAGGACAATGCCCATCCAAATTCCCTTTTCAGGGCAATGGGTAGCTTAGGTTTTTTAGATAGTGTTTTTTATTTTGTGGGTTTGAAGGGGTGGGGGTTTGTAATGTTAGTGGGTATTTGTATTCTTTTTTCACCAAAAGAGCTGATATCTTTAAGGCAATGCCCTACAAAAGGCCCTTTTAAGGGCCATTGGTAGTTTATTCTAGATTAGGTTTTTTATTTTGGGGTGTGTTTTTTTTAAATGGGTATTTGAATAGGAATAATTTTTATCATTTTTGATCATTTGTTTGTTATTTTGTGTAATGTATTTTTTTAGTGGGTGTTTGTTTATCTTTTGTAGGAAAAGAGCTATTATCTTTAAGGCAATGCCCTACAAAAGGCCCTTTTAAGGGCCCTTGGTAGTTTGGGGGGTGGGGGTTCGTATACTGTTAGGGGGTGTTTCTTTGTTTTTTGTAGCAAAAGAGCTGTTTAATTTAGGGCAATGCACTACAAAAGGGTGTTTTTTTAATGGGTATTAGAATAGGAATAATTGTTATTTTTTTGAATAATTTTGTTGTTTTTTTTGTAATGGTAGCTTTTTAATTTTTTGTAATTTTAGGTTTTAGTATAAGGTAGCTTGGGTTTTATTTGACAGATAATTTTGTATTTATTTTAACTTTGTAGTTATTAAATAGTTAATAACTATTTACTAACTAGTCTACCTAGTAAAAATAAATGCAAACTTACCTGGGAAATTAAAATAAAACCTAAGCTAGCTACAATATAACTATTAGTTATATTGTAGCTAGCTTAGGTTTTATTTCACAGGTAAGTATTTTGTTTTAAATAGGTAGTATTTAGTTAATAATTGTAAGTAGTGATGTCGCGAATAGTTCGCCGGCGAATAGTTTCCAGCGAATATAGCTTGTTCGAGTTCGCAGCGGCGGGCGAACATATGCAATGTTCGATCCGCCCCCTATTCGTCATCATTGAGTAAACTTTGACCCTGTATCTCACAGTCTGCAGACACATTTCAGCCAATCAGCAGCAGAAACTCCCTCCCAGACCCTCCCAGCTCCTAGACAGCAGCCATTTTAGATTCATTCTGATCCTGCATTCTTATTGAGAGGAGGGATAGTGTAGCTGCTGCTGATTTTATAGGGAAATTGATAGCTAGGCTAGTGTATTCAGTGTCCACTACAGTCCTGAAGGACTCATCTGATCTCTGCTGTAAGGAGAGCACCCCAAAAAGCCCTTTTTAGGGCTAGAACATCAGTTTTTGTTTTTTGTTTTTTTTTGCCTGTGTAATTTTGACTGTGGAACATCAGTCTGCTAGTGTAATCTAATTGCAGTTGCCTGCCTGCAGTGCCACCACTCATATCTGTTGTAACAGTAGTGTAAATTAAAAAAAAACATTTTTGACTGTGAAACATCAGTCTGCTAGTGTAATCTAACAGCAGTTGCCTGCCTGCCAGCGTGTGTGCCAGACCCACTTGCCAACTAGTGCCACCACTCATATCTGTTGTAACAGTAGTGTAAATTTTTTAAAAAAAAAATTTTTTGACTGTGAAACATCAGTCTGCTAGTGTAATCTAATTGCAGTTGCTTGCCTGCCAGCGTGTGTGCCAGGCCCACTTGCTAAGTGCCACCACTCATATCTGTTGTAACAGTAGTGTAAATTTTGTAAAAAAAAAACTTTTTTGACTGTGAAACATCAGTCTGCTAGTGTAATCTAATTGCAGTTGCCTGCCTGCCTGCCAGCGTAAGTCCCAGGCCCACTTGCCAACTAGTGCCACCACTCATATCTGTTGTAACAGTAGTGTAAATTTAAAAAAAAAAAACTTTTTTGACTGTGAAACATCAGTCTGCTAGTGTAATCTAATTGCAGTTGCCTGCCTGCCAGCGTGTGTGCCAGGCCAACTTGCCAACTAGTGCCACCACTCATATCTGTTGTAACAGTAGTGTAAATTTTTTTTAAAAATGTTTTTATGACTGTGAAACATCAGTCTGCTAATGTAATCTAATTGCAGTTGCCTGCCTGCCAGCGTGTGTGCCAGGCCCACTTGCCAACTAGTGCCACCACTCATATCTGCTGTAACAGTAGTGTAAATTTAAAAAAAAAAAACTTTTTTGACTGTGAAACATCAATCTGCTAGTGTAATCTAATAGCAGTTGCCTGCCTGCCTGCCAGCGTGTGTGCCAGGCCCACTTGCAAACTAGTGCCACCACTCATATCTGTTGTAACAGTAGTGTAGATTTTGTAAAATAAAAACTTTTTTGACTGTGAAACATCAGTCTGCTAGTGTAATCTAAAAGCAGTTGCCTGCCTGCCAGCATGTATGCCAGGCCCACTTGCCAACTAGTGCCACCAGTCATATCTGTTGTAACAGTAGTGTAAATTTTTTTTAAAAAAACTTTTTTGACTGTGAAACATCAGTCTGCTAGTGCAATCTAATTGCAGTTGCCTGCCAGCGTGTGTGCCAGGCCCACTTGCTAAGTGCCACCACTCATATCTGTTGTAACAGTAGTGTAAATTTTTTTTAAAAAAACTTTTTTGACTGTGAAACACTAGTCTGCTAGTATAATCTAATTGCAGTTGCCTGCCTGCCAGTGAGTGTGCCAGGCCCACTTGCCAACTAGTGCCACCACTCATATCTGTTGTAACAGTAGTGTAAATTTTAAAAAAAAACTTTTTTGACTGTGAAACATCAGTCTGCTAGTGTAATCTAATAGCAGTTGCCTGCCTGCCAGCGTGTGTGCCAGGCCCACTTGCCAACTAGTGCCACCACTCATATCTGTTGTAACAGTAGTGTAAATTTTGTAAAAAAAAACTTTTTTGACTTTGAAACATCAGTCTGCTAGTGTAATCTAATAGTAGTTTCCTGCCTGCCAGCGTATGTGCCAGGCTCACTTGCCAACTAGTGCCACCACTCATATCTGTTGTAACAGTAGTGTAATTTTAAAAAAAAGTTTTTGACTGTGAAACATCAGTCTGCTAGTGTAATCTAATTTCAGTTGCCTGCCTGCCAGCGTGTGTGCCAGGCCCACTTGCTAAGTGCCACCACTCATATCTGGTGTAACAGTAGTGTAAATTTTTTTTTTTAAAAAAACTTTTTTGACTGTGAAACATCAGTTTGCTAGTGTAATCTAATTGCAGTTGCCTGCCTGCCAGCGTGTGTGCCAGGCCCACTTGCCAACTAGTGCCACCACTCATATCTGTTGTAACAGTAGTGTAAATTTAAAAAAAACAAACTTTTTTGACTGTGAAATATCAGTCTGCTAGTGTAATCTAATTGCAGTTGCCTGCCTGCCAGCGTAAGTGCCAGGCCCACTTGCTGAGTGCCACCACTCATATCTGTTGAAACAGTAGTGTAAATTTTTTTAAAAAAAACTTTTTTGACTGTGAAACATCAGTCTGCTAGTGTAATCTAATTGCAGTTGCCTGCCTGCCAGCGTGTGTGCCAGGCCCACTTGCCAACTAGTGCCACCACTCATATCTGTTGTAACAGTAGTGTAAATTTTTAAAAAAAAAACTTTTTTGACTGTGAAACATCAGTCTGCTAGTGTAATCTAATTGCAGTTGCCTGCCTCCCAGCGTGTGTGCCAGGCCAACTAGTGCCACCACTCATATCTGTTGTAACAGTAGTGTAAATTTAAAAAAAAAAACTTTTTTTGACTGTGAAACATCAGTCTGCTAGTGTAATCTAATTGGAGTTGCCTGCCTGCAGTGCCACCACTCATATCTGTTGTAACAGTAGAATAAATTTAAAAAAAAACTTTTTTGACTGTGAAACATCAGTCTGCTAGTGTAATCTAATAGCAGTTGCCTGCCTGCCAGCGTGCGTGCCAGGCCCACTTGCCAACTAGTGCCACCACTCATATCTGTTGTAACAGTAGTGTAAATTTTGTAAAATAAAAACTTTTTTGACTGTGAAACATCAGTCTGCTAGTGTAATCTAAAAGCAGTTGCCTGCCTGCCAGATTGTGTGCCAGGCCCACTTGCCAACTAGTGCCACCACTCATATCTGTTGTAACAGTAGTGTAATTTTTTTAAAAAAAAACTTTTTTGACTGTGAAACATCAGTCTGCTAGTGTAATCTAATTGCAGTTGCCTGCCAGCGTGTGTGCCAGGCCCACTTGCTAAGTGCCACCACTCATATCTGTTGTAACAGTAGTGTAAAAATTTTTAAAAAAAACTTTTTTGACTGTGAAACATCAGTCTGCTAGTATAATCTAATTGTAGTTGCCTGCCTGCCAGCGTGTGTGCCAGGCCCACTTGCCAACTAGTGCCACCACTCATATCTGTTGTAACAGTAGTGTACATTTTGTAAAAAAAAACTTTTTTGACTTTGAAACATCAGTCTGCTAGTGTAATCTAATAGTAGTTTCCTGCCTGCCAGCGTATGTGCCAGGCCCACTTGCCAACTAGTGCCACCACTCATATCTGTTGTAACAGTAGTGTAATTTAAAAAAAAAGTTTTTGACTGTAAAACATCAGTCTGCTAGTGTAATCTAATTGCAGTTGCCTGCCTGCCAGCATGTGTGCCAGGCCCACTTGCCAACTAGTGCCACCACTCATATCTGTTGTAACAGTAGTGTAAATTTAAAAAAAAAACTTTTTTGACTGTGAAACATCAGTCTGCTATTGTAATCTAATTGCAGTTGCCTGCCTGCCAGCGTGTGTGCCAGGCCCACTTGCCAACTAGTGTAACCACTCATATCTGTTGTAACAGTAGTGTAAATTTTGTAAAAAAAACCCTTTTTGACTGTGAAACATCAGTCTGCTAGTGTAATCTAATAGCAGTTGCCTGCCTGCCTGCCAGCGTGTTTGCCAGGCCCACTTGCCAACTAGTGCCACTACTCATATCTGTTGTAACAGTAATGTAAATTTTGTAAAAAAAAAACTTTTTTGACTGTTAAACATCAGTCTGCTAGTGTAATCTAATTGCAGTTGCCTGCCTGCCAGTGTGCGTGCCAGGCCCACTTGCTAAGTGCCACCACTCATATCTGTTGTAACAGTAGTGTAAATTTTGTAAAAAAAAACTTTTTTGACTTTGAAACATCAGTCTGCTAGTGTAATCTAATAGTAGTTTCCTGCCTGCCAGCGTATGTGCCAGGCTCACTTGCCAACTAGTGCCACCACTCATATCTGTTGTAACAGTAGTGTAATTTAAAAAAAAAAGTTTTTGACTGTGAAACATCAGTCTGCTAGTGTAATCTAATTTCAGTTGCCTGCCTGCCAGCGTGTGTGCCAGGCCCACTTGCTAAGTGCCACCACTCATATCTGGTGTAACAGTAGTGTAAATTTTTTTTTTTTTAAAACTTTTTTGACTGTGAAACATCAGTTTGCTAGTGTAATCTAATTGCAGTTGCCTGCCTGCCAGCGTGTGTGCCAGGCCCACTTGCCAACTAGTGCCACCACTCATATCTGTTGTAACAGTAGTGTAAATTTAAAAAAAACAAACTTTTTTGACTGTGAAATATCAGTCTGCTAGTGTAATCTAATTGCAGTTGCCTGCCTGCCAGCGTAAGTGCCAGGCCCACTTGCTGAGTGCCACCACTCATATCTGTTGAAACAGTAGTGTAAATTTTTTTTCAAAAAACTTTTTTGACTGTGAAACATCAGTCTGCTAGTGTAATCTAATTGCAGTTGCCTGCCTGCCAGCGTGTGTGCCAGGCCCACTTGCCAACTAGTGCCACCACTCATATCTGTTGTAACAGTAGTGTAAATTTTTTTAAAAAAAACTTTTTTGACTGTGAAACATCAGTCTGCTAGTGTAATCTAATTGCAGTTGCCTGCCTCCCAGCGTGTGTGCCAGGCCAACTTGCCAACTAGTGCCACCACTCATATCTGTTGTAACAGTAGTGTAAATTTAAAAAAAAAAAACTTTTTTTGACTGTGAAACATCAGTCTGCTAGTGTAATCTAATTGCAGTTGCCTGCCTGCAGTGCCACCACTCATATCTGTTGTAACAGTAGAATAAATTAAAAAAAAAACTTTTTTGACTGTGAAACATCAGTCTGCTAGTGTAATCTAATAGCAGTTGCCTGCCTGCCAGCGTGCGTGCCAGGCCCACTTGCCAACTAGTGCCACCACTCATATCTGTTGTAACAGTAGTGTAAATTTTGTAAAATAAAAACTTTTTTGACTGTGAAACATCAGTCTGCTAGTGTAATCTAAAAGCAGTTGCCTGCCTGCCAGATTGTGTGCCAGGCCCACTTGCCAACTAGTGCCACCACTCATATCTGTTGTAACAGTAGTGTAATTTTTTTTTAAAAAAACTTTTTTGACTGTGAAACATCAGTCTGCTAGTGTAATCTAATTGCAGTTGCCTGCCAGCGTGTGTGCCAGGCCCACTTGCTAAGTGCCACCACTCATATCTGTTGTAACAGTAGTGTAAATTTGGACTGTCAAACATCAGTCTGCTTTTTTGTGTCAGGCTCACAGCGTATACTGTGCCCACTTGCCCAGTGCCACCACTCATACCTTGTTTAATAGTAGTGTAAGTGTATATTTAAAAAAAAAATGACAGGCAGAGGCAGGCCACCCCGTAGGTGCCGTTGTGGTCGTGGTGCTGTGATTCCCTTTGGCCATAGAATAATGCCCAGTGTTCAGAGACCACGTCCCATGAATTCGAAAAGTTCTGAGGAGGACATAGTTGACTTTTTAACACAGGACACCCAATCTTCTATAGCTTCCGCTCCGAACCTTGACGCACCATCCTCCTCCAGCTTATCTTCGGGCACCTCCCAAGTTACCACCATACACGTCCCCTGTCGCCGCAACTGCCTCTGGGAACCTTACCATGGGTCCCAGTCCGCACGTCTTGTAATTCTCTGTCTGGGAAATTATATATCTATCAAATCTATCTATTTATCTATCAAATCTATCTAACTATCTATCGTATCTATCAAATGTATATTGCATCTATTGATCTATCTAATCTATGTATCTATCAAATCTATCTATCTCGTGGCCGGACTATTTTGTGACAGTCACTTGTGTTTCAGCCAAATGTCCGTCGGTCAAATGTCCATTGGCCAAATGTCCGTCGGCTAAAAGTCCAGCCACAAATGCACTCGCAGTGCCCCAAATTTGAAGTAGGAGGACCGACCAAGCATCTTTTTCCATCTCCCGGTTCCTAAAATCCATGCCATATATACCTCCCCCGATAGGGGGAGTAACAGGTATTAAACTGATCAGAATAGTACTACTTAACACACCACTCATATCTGGTGGCACAGTAGATTGCACGCGCAGTGCCCCAAATTTGAAGTAGGAGGACCGACCAAGCATCTTTTTCCATCTCCCGGTTCCTAAAATCCATGCCATATACACATCCCCTGGCGCTGCAACTGCCTCTGGGAACCTTACCATGGGTCCCAGACCGCACGTCTTGTAATTCTCTATCTGGGAAATTATATATCTATCAAATCTATCTATTTATCTATCAAATCTATCTATCGTATCTATCAAATGTATATTGCATCAATTGATCTATCTATCTAATCTATGTATCTATGTATCTATCAAATCTATCTTGTGGTTGTGCAAATGGACTGTTTGCGGTTGTTTGCGGTGCGTTAAATGGGGAGTTTGGTCTGTCACTGTGAAGCGGGCATAACCCTTACACTACCTGATCGATACAACATCATACCTGATGTTTTAAAGCACGTTATTCCAAACAATTTAGGAATGTTAGGTGATTTATGCCCTTTATGGATTAAAACCAGACTCTGCATCAACTATGTAATTTTCCGTCGGAGTTTTGCCATGGATCCTTCTCCGGCATGCCACAGTCCAGAAAACAACTTTTCCATCACTATTGTGGCCAGAAAGAGTCCCTGTGGGTTTTAAAATTTGCCTGCCTATTGAAGTCAATGGCGGTTTGCCCGGTTTGCCCGTTCGCGAACTGTTGCGGAAGTTCGAGTCCGCCGTTCGCAAACGGAAAATTTTCAGTTCGCAACATCACTAATTGTAAGTTTAATTTAGGTCTATTTTAATTATGTTAAAGTTAGGGGGTGTTAGGGTTAGGGTTACATTAGGGTTAGGGGTTAATAGTTTTATTTAGGTTGTTGCTATGTGGGGGGGCTGGCGGTTTAGGGGTATATAGGTTTATTTAGTTAATAATTGTAAGTTTAAATTTCCTCTATTATATCATCTTGGATGACGTCCTTTAAAGGAACCTTCATTCTGGAAGAGACGTCATTTGAAGAGAATGCTCCGCGCCGGATGTCTTGAAGATGGAGCCGCTCCATGCCGGGTGGATGAAGATAGAAGATGCCGTCTGGATGAAAATTTCTGCCGACTTGGATGAAGACTTCGGCCCACTTGGATAAAGACTTCTGTCGGCTTCGATGAGGACTTCTGCCGCTTCGTTGAGGATGGATGTTGGGTCTTCAAAAACTGTAAGTGAATCTTCGGGGGTTAGTGTTAGGTTTTTTAAAGGGTTTATTGGGTGGGTTTTATTTTTAGCTTAGGGTTTGGGCAGAAAAATAGCTAAATTCCCTTTTAAGGGCAATGCCCATACAAATGCCCTTTTCAGGGCAATGGGGAGCTTAGTTTTTTTTAGATAGGATTTTATTTGGGGGGGGGGGGGCTTGGTTGTGTAGGTGGTGGGTTTTACTGTTGGGGGGTTATTTGTATTATTTTTTACAGGTAAAAGAACTGATTTCTTTGGGGCAATGCCCCGCAAAAGGCCCTTTTAAGGACCATTGGTAGTTTATTGTAGTCTAGGGTTTTTCTTATTTTGGGGGGGCTATTAGATTAGGTGTAATTAGTTTAAATATTTGATAATTTCTTTTTTATTTTGTGTAATTTAGTGGGTTTATTTATTGTAATTTAGTTAATTGTATTTAATTATTGTAATTTATTTAATTGTAGTGTATGGTTAGGTGTTAGTGTAACTCAGGTTAGGTTTTATTTTACAGGTACATTTGTATTTATTTTAGCTAGGTAGCTAGTAAATAGTTAATAACTATTTACTAACTAGTCTACCTAGTTAAAATAAATACAAACTTACCTGTGAAATAGAAATAAATCCTAAGATAGATACAATGTAACTATTAGTTATATTGTAACTAGCTTACGCCTAGATTTAGAGTTCTGCGGCCAAAGGGGTGAGTTAGCTACGCATGCTTTTTTCTGGCCGCACCTTTTAAATACCGCTGGTATTTAGAGTTCACAGAATGGCTGCGTTAGGCTCCAAAAAAGGAGCGTATAGCATATTTACCGCAACTTCAACTCTCGAAACCGGCGGTGCTCACGGACGCGGCCAGCTTCAAAAACGTGCTCGTGCACGATTCCCCCATAGAAAACAATGGGACTGTTTGAGCTGAAAAAAAAAACCTAACACCTGCAAAAAAGCCGCGTCCAGCTCCTAACGCAGCCCCATTGTTTTCTATGTGGAAACACTTCCTACGTCTGCACCTAACACTCTAACATGTACCCCAAGTCTAAACACCCCTAACCTTACACTTATTAACCCCTAATCTTCCGCCCCCGCTATCGCTGACCCCTGCATATTATTTTTAACCCCTAATCTGCCGCTCCGTACACCCCCGCCACCTACATTATCCCTATGTACCCCTAATCTGCTGCCCTAACATCGCCGACCCCTATATTATATTTATTAACCCCTAATCTGCCGCCCCCAACGTCGCCTCCACCTAACTACAGTTATTAACCCCTAATCTGCCGACCGGACCTGAGCGCTACTATAATAAAGTTATTAACCCCTAATCCGCCTCACTCCCGCCTCAATAACCCTATAATAAATAGTATTAACCCCTAATCTGCCCTCCCTAACATCGCCGACACCTAACTTAAATTATTAACCCCTAATCTGCCGACCGAATCTCGCCGCTACTGTAATAAATGGATTAACCCCTAAACCTAAATCTAACCCTAACACCCCCCTATGTTAAATATAATTTAAATCTAACGAAATAAATTAACTCTTATTAAATAAATTATTCCTATTTAAAGCTAAATACTTACCTGTAAAATAAACCCTAATATAGCTACATTATAAATTATAATTATATTATAGCTATTTTAGGATTTATATTTATTTTACAGGTAACTTTGTATTTATTTTAACCAGGTACAATAGCTATTAAATAGTTAATAACTATTTAATAGCTAAAATAGTTAAAATAATTACAAAATTACCTGTAAAATAAATCCTAACCTAAGTTACAATTAAACCTAACACTACACTATCAATAAATAAATTAAATAAAATACCTACAATTACCTACAATTAAATCTAACACTACACTATCAATAAATTAATTAAATACAATACCTACAATTATCTACAAATAAACCTAACACTACACTATCAATACATTAATTAAATACAATACCTACAAATAACTACAATTAAATAAACTAACTAAAGTACAAAAAATAAAAAAGAACTAAGTTACAAAAAATAAAAAAATATTTACAAACATTAGAAAAATATTACAACAATTTTAAACTAATTACACCTACTCTAAGCCCCCTAATGAAATTACAAAGCCCCCCAAAATAAAAAAATGCCCTACCCTATTCTAAATTACAAAAGTTCAAAGCGCTTGTACCTTACCAGCCCTGAACAGGGCCCTTTGCGGGGCATGCCCCAAGAAATTCAGCTCTTTTGCCTGTAAAAAAACACATACAATTTCCCCCCCCCAACATTACAACCCACCACCCACATACCCCTAATCTAACCCAAACCCCCATTAAATAAACCTAACACTAAGCCCCTGAAGATCTTCCTACCTTATCTTCACCTCACCGGGTATCACCGATCGGTCCTGGCTCCAAAATCTTCATCCAACCCAAGCGGGGGCTGGCGATCCATAATCCTGTGGCTGAAGAGGTCCAGAAGAGGCTCCAAAGTCTTCATCCTATCTGGGAAGAAGAGGCGATCCAGACCGGCAACCATCTTGATCCAAGCGGCATCTTCTATCTTCATCCGATGAGGAACGGCTCCATCGTGAAGACCTCCAGCACGGATCAATCTTCTTCCGACGACGTCCAACTGAAGAATGACGGTTCCTTTAAGGGACGTCATCCAAGATGGCGTCCCTCAAATTCCGATTGGCTGATAGGATTCTATCAGCCAATCGGAATTAAGGTAGGAAAATTCTGATTGGCTGATGGAATTAGCCAATCAGAATCAAGTTCAATCCGATTGGCTGATCCGATCAGCCAATCAGATTGAGCTCGCATTCTATTGGCTGATCGGAACAGCCAATAGAATGCGAGCTCAATCTGATTGGCTGATCGGATCAGCCAATCGGATTGAACTTGATTCTGATTGGCTGATTCCATCAGCCAATCAGAATATTCCTACCTTAATTCCAATTGGCTGATAGAATCCTATCAGCCAATCGGAATTCGAGGGACGCCATCTTGGATGACGTCCCTTAAAGGAACCGTCATTCTTCAGTTGGACGTCGTCGGAAGAAGATTGATCCGCGCTGGAGGTCTTCACGATGGAGCCGTTCATCATCGGATGAAGATAGAAGATGCCGCTTGTATCAAGATGGTTGCCGGTCTGGATCGCCTCTTCTTCCCGGATAGGATGAAGACTTTGGAGCCTCTTCTGGACCTCTTCAGCCGCAGGATTATGGATCGCCAGCCCCCCGCTTGGGTTGGATGAAGATTTTGGAGCCAGGACCGATCAGTGATACCCGGTGAGGTGAAGATAAGGTAGGAAGATCGTCAGGGGCTTAGTGTTAGGTTTATTTAAGGGGGGTTTGGGTTAGATTAGGGGTATGTGGGTGGTGGGTTGTAATGTTTGGGGGGGGGTATTGTATGTGTTTTTTTACAGGCAAAAGAGCTGAATTTCTTGGGGCATGCCCCGCAATGGGCCCTGTTCAGGGCTGGTAAGGTAAAAGAGCTTTGAACTTTTGTAGTTTAGAATAGGGTAGGGCATTTTTTTATTTTGGGGGGCTTTGTAATTTCATTAGGGGGCTTAGAGTAGGTGTAATTAGTTTAAAATTGTTGTAATATTTTTCTAATGTTTGTAAATATTTTTTTATTTTTTGTAACTTAGTTCTTTTTTATTTTTTGTACTTTAGTTAGTTTATTTAATTGTAGTTATTTGTAGGTATTGTTTTTAATTAATGTATTGATAGTGTAGTGTTAGGTTTAATTGTAGATAATTGTAGGTATTGTATTTAATTAATTTATTGATAGTGTAGTGTTAGGTTTAATTGTAGGTAATTGTAGGTATTTTATTTAATTTATTTATTGATAGTGTAGTGTTAGGTTTAATTGTAACTTAGGTTAGGATTTATTTTACAGGTAATTTTGTAATTATTTTAACTATTTTAGCTATTAAATAGTTATTAACTATTTAATAGCTATTGTACCTGGTTAAAATAAATACAAAGTTACCTGTAAAATAAATATAAATCCTAAAATAGCTATAATATAATTATAATTTATAATGTAGCTATATTAGGGTTTATTTTACAGGTAAGTATTTAGCTTTAAATAGGAATAATTTATTTAATAAGAGTTAATTTATTTCGTTAGATTTAAATTATATTTAATTTAGGGGGTGTTAGGGTTAGGGTTAGACTTAGCTTTAGGGGTTAATCCATTTATTACAGTAGCGGCGAGATTCGGTCGGCAGATTAGGGGTTAATAATTGAAGTTAGGTGTCGGCGATGTTAGGGAGGGCAGATTAGGGGTTAATACTATTTATTATAGGGTCATTGAGGCGGGAGTGAGGCGGATTAGGGGTTAATAACTTTATTATAGTAGCGGTGCGGTCCGCTCGGCAGATTAGGGGTTAATAAGTGTAGGCAGGTGGAGGCGACGTTGAGGGGGGCAGATTAGGGGTTAATAAATATAATATAGGGGTCGGCGGTGTTAGAGGCAGCAGATTAGGGGTACATAAGGATAACGTAGGTAGCGGCGCTTTGCGGTCGGCAGATTAGGGGTTAATTATTGTAGGTAGCTGGCGGCGACGTTGTGGGGGGCAGGTTAGGGGTTAATAAATATAATATAGGGGTCAGCGGTGTTAGGGGTAGCAGATTAGGGGTACATAAGTATAATGTAGGTGGCGGTCGGCAGATTAGGGGTTAAAAAAATGTAATAGAGTTGCGGCGATGTGGGGGGACCTCGGTTTAGGGGTACATAGGTAGTTTATGGGTGTTAGTGTACTTTAGAGCACAGTAGTTAAGAGCTTTATAAACCGGCGTTAGCCCAGAAAGCTCTTAACTACTGACTTTTTTCTGCGGCTGGAGTTTTGTCGTTAGATTTCTAACGCTCACTTCAGCCAAGACTCTAAATACCGGCGTTAGAAAGATCCCATTGAAAAGATAGGATACGCAATTGACGTAAGGGGATCTGCGGTATGGAAAAGTCGTGGCTGAAAAGTGAGCGTTAGACCCTTTAATGACTGACTCCAAATACCAGAGGGCGGTAAAAACCAGCGTTAGGAGCCTCTAACGCTGATTTTGATGGCTACCGCCCAACTCTAAATCTAGGCCTTAGGGTTTATTTTATAGGTAAGAATTTAGTTTTAAATAGGAATTATTTAGTTAATGTTAGTAATTTTTATTTAGATTTATTTTAATTCTATTAAAGTTAGGGGTGTTAGGGTTAGACTTAGGGTTAGGTTTAGGGGTTAATAACTTTAGTATAGTTGTGGCGATGTTAGGGACAGCAGATTAGGGGTTAATAAGAGTAATGTAGGATGCGGCAATGTTAGGGACAGCAGATTAGGGGTTAATAATTTTAAACTAGTGTTTACGATGTAGGAGTGCAGCGGTTTAGGGGTTAATATTTTTATTCTACTGGCGGCGATGTCGGGAGTGGCAGATTAGGGGTTAATAATTTTATTTTAGTGTTTCCGATGTGGGAGGGCCTCAGTTTAGGGGTTAATAGGTATTTCATGGGTGTTAGTGTACTTTTTAGCACTTTACTTATGAGTTTTATGTTACGGCTTTGTAACATAAAAGCCATAACTACTGACTTTCAGTTTACGGTATGGATCTTGACGGTATAGGTTGTACCGCTCTATTTTTGGCCTCCCAGGCAAACTCGTAATACCGGCGCTATTGAAGTCCCATTGAAAAAGGACTTTTTGGAAAGCTGCGGTAGTTACGTTGCGTTACGGCCAAAAAAGTGTGTGGTGCAGATATCCCAGCGGTAGTGAAACAGAGCCATAATGCTGCTTTTTCACTCATACCGCAAAACTCGTAATCTAGCCGATAGATAGGCTGGAAGTGGGAGTCATCAGTCAGGGTCCAATAGAATCTCACAAAGTAATTACTACAGGTAGGCTGGAATTGGTAGTCATTAGGGTCCAATAGTATCTCACAAAGTAATTATTATCGATAGACTGGAAGTGGGAGTCATCAATCAAGGTCTTATAGAATACCACAAAATAATGACAATAGGTAGGCTGGAAGTGGGAGTCATCAGTCAGGGTCCAATAAACTCTCACAAAGTAATTACTTTAGGTAGGCTGGAAGTGTGAGTTATCAGTTATGGTCCTATAGAATCTTACAAAATAATTACAATAGGTAGGCTGTAAGTGGGAGTCAGTCATCAGTCAGGGTCAAATAAATTCTCACAAAGTTTGTTAGTTGTAAATTTGGTCCAATACAATCTTAGGACAAGTAAAAGCAAAGGGTTTTATAGGGTTAGATATGTTGATGCAAATTAAAATATTGTTTTACAGGTCTGCAAAGACACCTATTATGTGTTTTTGGATTGATTGGAAATAACAGATTATAATGTATTGATTTTGTATCTAATATGTTCAAATGGCTTAAAGAGAAGTGCAGAAATATGGCTCAATGTACTGATTGTTACGGTCTCAAATGTATTATTATGATTATTATTATCATTTATTTATTTTTATTGCAATAAACGAAATTTTCTTTTATACAATTTACTGGCAACTATTTCAACCAAAGGAGAATGAAAAAAGTAATATAAAAATACATTGGCATGGTGAGCCCCCCTCTAGCTAGTATTTGTAATGGGACAATATCATTCACCAGTGCCAGGAAAAGGTATTGAAAGCAGATTGGTCACATGATACACATAGCATCCCTTGCTGATATCTCTGTCTGTCTGTCTTTCAAGTAGACAAGTACATGGACACAAAATTAATTTGGGCTGAATATTTCATTATGAAAAAAAAAACATTTCTTAAATTTTGTCAAATATTCTTTCATGTTCATTCAGAATAAATTTGTTAATGAAAATCCACTTGTCTGCTATTTCCTAATCTAAACATCTTGAGGGCAACAAAGGAGCAGCTTAAGAGCAACTTAAACTTAAATAAAAATTGTCAAGACAGCAGCAGCATGTCAGGGAGCAGGAGGAGAAACCCTATGGCAAGAAGCACACACATCCAAATCAAGGAACAGATAGGGAAGATCCAAAAAGGTGCAGCCAGAATAATATATGTCAGTCCAGACAGCAAAAATACACGGGAGTTAGGCCAGGGGTCAAAACCAGGAAATCCAATATCAGGGAAAAGGGAATAAGAACAGAGAAAATATAATGCTTAGTTATGCAGATAAACTGGCAAAATAACCCAGCAACAAGCCGGGGCTCAGACCAGAATTTAAACCTAAAAGGGCCCAGGATCAGGAACACCCCCATATCCAAGACAACAACAGCATCAGATACCTAGTACCCAATGAGAAGACAGAGAAAGGTGTGTCACAAATAGTCCCCTAGCTGATGTAAAGCACCTGCAACATCACCCACGCACATGCGCACCCACGCACGCACACACACGCGCACACCAAGGGGCACACGCGCGCACCTGAGAGTGCACAAACAGATGCAAACGTAACATCAGGCGCAGTCACAGCTGTGGAGAATCTTGCGATGGCACCATCCACCTTACCCACCGGTGAACAGGTAAGGAGGCATTCCTGTTACTCCTGGTCCCATGACAGAGCCCCCCATCAAGGAGCGGCCTCCAGATGCCAACCTGGGAAGACCTGTCAGGATGTCTCCAATGGAAGGCATGCACCTTGGCAGCGGCATGGAGATTGCAAACTGGCTCCCAGGAATGCTCCTCTGGACCATACCCTTTCCAATGGACAAGATATTCTAGAGAACTTTGTCTCCTATGAGAGTCTAGAATGTCTTGGACTCCATACTCTTCATCATTATTCACCAGAATAGGAGGAGGAGGAGCTTCCACCTGACCTGGGAAATGATTAGCAGAAAAGGATTTCACCAGATATACTTGAAAGACAGGATGTATTCTAAGTGAGTCGGGAAGTTTCAGCTTAATAGCGACTTATTTTATCAATTGGAAAAGGACCAATAAATCGAGGTCCAAGTTTTTTTGGTAGGACAGGTCAAACGAAGATGTCTGGTAGCCAACCAAACCTTGTCACATATTTTGTATGAAGGAGTAGGTTTGTGCGTGTGGTCAGCCTGAGTCTTTTGATGCTGTTGAACAATGGTGAGTCATTGAGGAAGGCTGTAAAGCATAGCTCTAAGATTGCGTAATCAGTGGGACACATCAGGCACAGCGATAAAAGAAGGAAGGTCACTTAAGGGTAGAAAATGGTATCCATAATTCACATAGAAGGGGCTCCAGCCCGTAGATGAGTGTTTTTGAATATTGTATGCATATTCAGCAAGTGATAGATGGTCTACCCAATCATCCTGTAGATGAGAGGAATAACAGCGAAGATACTGCTCAAGGGTCTGATTAGTCCATGCAGTTTGTCCGTTCGTCTGAAGATAATAAGTGGAGGACAGATTACGAGTTATATGTAGAGACTGGGACAGAAATGATTCCAGAAGCGAGAGGTAAACTGAAATCCGCTATCTGAGACTATAGATGTTGGGAATCCATGTGCATTGAGCAGTAGGCAATCCAGCCACAGGAATAAAATGTGCCATTTTCATGCAATGGTCAACAACGACGAAGTTATTGTTGTGACCATGGGACAGAGGTAACTTGACTATAAAGTCCATACTAATATCTCGCGAAGGATGGTTTTGCGGTGGATTGTTTAGTTTGGGCACAGACTGTACAAGAGTTGATGAAAGATCGCACATCAGAAGACAGAGAAGGCCACCAAAAGTGACGTTGGATAAGTTCAATTGTGTTCAGAATTCCTCTATGACCGGCTATAGGGTTATCATGATGGTGTTGCATGATGGGTAAATGGTGGCTAGCAGGGACATATATACATTGTTGGTGGTAACGAAGGCCATGGGTAATGGGTAGATGAGCTGCTTCGGTGGGTACAGTAGTACTGGTTTGTCGAATCTCCTTGATAAGAGACTGGCGAGAAGCCATAAAATATGCTGGGGGAAGGATAGTCTCTTGATTATAGGCTACAGGTTCCATTCCAGAGGCATACATAAGAGTTAAAGCGTCTGCCTTCCCATTTTTTGATCCAGGATGATATGTGATTTGTAGATCAAAACGGGAAAAGAAGAGGGCCCAGATGACTTGTCGAGGTTTCAACCTTTTGGCAGTGTGAAGGTACTCAAAGTTCTTATGATCAGTATACACCACCATGGGATGGATGGTGCCCTCCAGTAGGTGTCTTCTGTGGTTATCTATTAATTTAAAATATCTTTACTTTCTACTAAATTTAAACCACTAAATCTCTATGGTGGTACCACTAAAAACCAACACAGATAATTTGTGAAATAAACTCTGAGAGGCCCTCCATTATTTGTCAAACAGTTTATTTAGGAATCAATATATGTTAATAATAAGATAAATATTTACAGGTATATATATATAAATCTATTTTACAGATACAGTCCACATTTTAAGATACAGGGCAACTTTACTACACACTAACCCCAATTTGTTCAATACTGCTAAAATAATCATAGGAATGTACTTAGCCATATTTCTTGAGAGTTTCAGCCATCTTTACAGCATGCCCAGGATACAAAAGAGAGACAGAGGCTTTTATACCCCAATTCAAAAGGGAGGGGCTTATCAAATGTCACTCAAAAAGACCATTGGGTGTGTCTTTCTAGACAGACACTAGACAAAAGAACTACTTGAATAAACCAGCTATGTGAATTGCCAGTTATAAAATCTGTGAGCTATATTCCAATATCCCTGTGATAAAAATGTCACCACATCTTCATTCTTCAAGAGCGTTTTTAATGGCCAATAGTTCTCTCTCTCCCACATCGTAATTTCTCTCCCCACTGTTGAGTTTAATTGAAATGAAGGCTATAGGATGTAGGAGCTTCTTCTCTGCTGTCTTTTGAGAAATGACCGCATCAATTGCTATCTTGGAGGTGTCTGTTTCAAAGTTGAATGGAGATGAGGTATTCGGTTGTGCCAGAATAGGTGCTTGAGTGAAGAGAGATTTAAGATGAAAAAAAGCCTTTTGTGCGGCAGTGTTCCATTCAAAGGTGGTGTGATTCTTGGTAAGTGCAGTAATAGGAGCACAGATAGAGGAGAAGTTCCTAATAAATTACCGGTAGAAACTGGCGAAGCCAATTAATTGCTGGACCATACGTTTATTTTGAGGTACAGGCCACTCGAGAATGGCCTTAATCTTTTTGGATCCATCTTAACTTGTCCAGGTGAAAGAACACACCTAATAAATTCAATGGATGAGACCTCAAACATGCTTTTCTCAAGTTTAGCATACAATTTGTGGAATTGGATACGCTGCAGGACGATTTCCACGTGTTTCTCATCTTCAGAAAGCATTTAAAAAAATATCAATATGTTGTCCAGATAAATGACCAGGAAGGTATAAAGAAGGTCTCTGAACATGTCATTGATGAAACATTGGAATGTGGCAGGAGCATTAAAAGCCCAAATGGCATTACAAGATACTCAAAATATCCATATCTGGAACGAAAAGCCGTCTTCCATTCACGCCCTTTCTTAACACGAATAAGGTTGTAAGCGCCCCTAAGGTCAATCTTGGTGAAGTACTGGGCATCTTTCACCCTATCAAGTAGCTCAGAAATAAGAGGAAGTGGGTAGCATTTTTTGTTTGCGATATTGTTAAGGGCACGATAATCCACACAAGGTGGAAGACCACCATCTTTCTTACCCACAAAAAAGATGCCCACACCCACGGGTGACGTAGAAGGGCATATGAACCCCTTGGCCAAACCCCTTCTTGATGTATTCTTTTAATACCTTAGTTTCAGGCTCGGAGAGATTATAAAGTCAGCCACGAGGAAGTGGGGCCCCCGGGAGGAGATCGATCGGGCAGTCATATACCCATCTTCTCAAAATGTCAGAAAAGTTATGGTATTTAAGGGGTAGAGATATTTTGGTAGTAGTAAACATTAGATAGTAGACAATCAGATGAACAGTGAAGAGACTTAAATTATAGTTGTCCGGTGATCCAATTGATCTGTGGGTTATGTTTGCGTAGCCATGTAATACCCAAAATGACAGGAAATAAAGGTGACGGAAAAATATCCCAGACGACAACCTCCTAATGCCAGGTTCCAATACAGAGAACAATTGGGTATGATTCTTGGGTAACTGGACCGGTCTTTAAAGTACCGCCATCCACCATATGAAGCAGTGAAGGTTGTTTCTTCTGTTGAATAGGAATGTGTAGTTGGGAGGGTAGGTTGACATCCAAAAAACAGCTGCTGGCACCAGAATCTATGATAGCAGAAAGTTCAATGACTTTCTCATCCGGCTGCAGGAAAACAGAAATTACAAGGTGAGAAGAGGAATTGTAAATGGGCAAATTAAGACAGGTAGCCTGGGCAGCTTACATACCCATTACTGGTCTAATGGGACAGTCCTTTTAAACATGACCAGACTTGGCACAGTATAGGCAAAGATGGAGATGCCTTCTTCTGGCTCTTTCTGCAGCAGATAAAGGTCCACGAACCAGCCAAATCTGCATGTGTTCTGCTACATCAGTAGTTTCAGCAGCGGGTGCCATTACAGGAACCGGGGGAGGATAGTATTCTGATCATCTAGGCAATAGAAGCATGATGTTCTGTCTCTCCTGCCTCCACTCACAAAAGCAGCAATCAAATTGAGTCACTGCTACGATTAATTTTCCAATATCAGGGAAAAGGGAATAGGAACAGAGAAAATACAATGCTTAGTTATGCAGATAAACTGGCAAAATAACTCAGCAACAATCCAGGGCTCAGGCTGGAATTTAAACTTAACAGGGTCCAGGAATGCCCTCGTATCCAAGACAACGATAGCATCAGATACCTAGTACCCAATGAGAAGGCAGAGAGAGGCGTGTCACAAAGATTCCCCTAGCTGATAGAAATCACTTGCAACGTCACCCGCGCCCATGCGCACCCATGCGCACACCAAGGCGCACCCGCACGCACATGAGCACACACAAACAGGTGCAAATGTAGCATCAGATGCAGTCACGGCCGCAGAGAAACTTGCTACGGCGCCCTCCACCTTACTCACCGGCGAACAGGTAAGGAAGCATCCCTGGTACCCCTGGTCCCATGACACAGCAGTACAAGCATTTATTTATTTATTTTTAATGCTGTCATTAATCAATTGCCCAAGAACAAAAAGTGAAGCTGTATGCTTATTGGCTGACAAAGGAACCAACGAATGGACTAGAACATTGCCAGATCATTATTAAACATTGTAAATTTGAGAACTTTTCCTAAACTTTATGATAATTACTGGCCTCTTACACACTTTAAAATTTGTGTGCATTAATTTCATCCCCAGTTGTTGAGATAGAAATCTAAATTTAAAAGGATTTTTTGTATTAATATTTAACGCACATTTTAGCACAATAAATTACAAGTGCCAGCCATATTCATACAGACTTTTTTTAAGTTCTTTGTCTTTGGTTAAGATACTTTGAAAATCATCGAGATTGTCCCTTGGGATATTTTTTATTATTTTCAGTGACTGAAAGGGTTGTAGTCAATTTCCTCCATCTGTACACTTGGGACTCAGGGGACGATTCAGAAACATTACATTTATGGTTCAGTATAGCTTGAAATGTTTAAATATCCAAACTAAAGACAACTGTTCCTTAAAATGCTCACACTTTTTTATGTTTCTGTATTCTGAATTTCAGTATATTGCGAAAAATTTATCATCCTGAGTGTTGATTCTCTCTATAACATTATGTCTATTTTTTATAGAGGATTATGTTAGTCAATAATTATTTCAGTTTTTTTAATAATATTTAATATAAAAAAATGTATTTTTTTATACTTTTCATAATTCTTTGAATATTTAAAAAAAAATATTCTTATAATAAGAATTTCTGTATAAAATAAATAGTCAGTATATGTTTAGTTAAACAATTTTCATATTATTTAAAAATTATTATCTATTACTGCAAACCATTTTTTTTACTTAAAATGTCTACAAGTGTTAATAAGACAGATTTGACTGATTCGTCTTGTCGATTTAATAGCGGCTGCCATCTTGAATGGACATTTGATTTGTTCTAATAAAACAGGAAGAGAAAAACGAAAAAGGCAAATCAATCAATACATCACTTCTAATGACCATCTACAGGAAGTGTAATCGGATTCTGGATATTGGATTTTTTATTGGGCAAAGTTTCCGAATACAGTTTATTCTTCTTTACAGATCCCAGAGGTCTCTTTTTATTGTTCTTTTGCCTGGAATTGTTCTGTAGTGTAAATTATTAGTTGTACAAGGTACAATATAATTAAGAGATTAGTCATAAAATGTCATAAAATAATAAGGCAACTATCATTCTTTACTCCCCCCTTGGATCCAAAATTGACCTTTTGTAAACGTTATTATATTCCACCTAGTAAAAAAATGATTTCAAGCAAGGGCTATCCAATCTAACCAAGTATACAATGTAGATGTGTTGTAGTGTTAGCATAAATAAGATATTACTGGACATATCAGCTTTCTGTACGTTATAACAGTTAGACATTTTCAAATTTAGTGTCATATGCATCGTCATGTACAACATATGTTCTTCTTAGCTTAATACCAGACAAGCATTTTGTCATCGATAACATGAATTGCCTTTCTAGCCTTCACCGGATTTCTACTTGTTCCTGATTATCTGTTACTGTCTTTCGATTCTCTTTTGTAAAATGACTGGAATATCTACTTGGCGCTACTTACCTTTCTCCTTTATTGCCCTCCTGTTCTGATGGCTGTTCTAGCTTAATCTATACTATTGTATTTAAAGGGACATAACCCCCCCCCCCACCCCACAAAATCTTTCATATTTCCGAAAGTGTAACATTTTAAAAGATTTAACAATATACTTCTATTATCCAATTTTCTTTGTTGTCTTCTTGTCCTTTGTTGAAAAGCAAGTAGAAATGTGCATGTGACTGAAAAAAATGAAATGGCAGCTGTTTTATAACTTTTATACATTTGTAAAAACAGTAGAGGGCAGCAGTGTTTCCTGTCATGTATTGTTCCAGAAATGTGCCTGCCGCTACCTATTGAGATATCTCTTCAACAAAGAATACCATGAGAATTAAGTAACTTTAATTACAGAAGTAAACTGAAAACTTTATTAAAATTGTAACAAGAAAGAAAACATGTGGGTTTTATGTCGGTTTAAACATTCAGGATTCAGACTGAGTAAATTGAGATCTTAAAAAACTGTATGCTCTGTCTGAATTACAAGTAAAAAATATTGGGTTAATGTCCCTTTAATGTGCAAGTCATTTCCTGAGCTTTACCCAGGGGTTTATGGTTGATTCACTCATCCAACCACAGCACCCGTGCCCACTTTCTGTATTGGCACACACTTTCTGTATTGGCATACACTTCTGTATTGGCACACACTTTCTGGATTGGCATATACTTTCTGGATTGGCACACACTTTCTGGATTGGCATATACTTTCTGGATTGGCATACACTTTCTGGATTGGCACACACTTTCTGGATTGGCATATACTTTCTGGATTGGCACACACTTTCTGGATTGGCACACACTTTCTGGATTGGCATACACCTTCTGGATTGGCACACACTTTCTGGATTGGCACACACTTTCTGGATTGGCATATACTTTCTGGATTGGCACACACTTTCTGGATTGGCATATACTTTCTGGATTGGCACACACTTTCTGGATTGGCATATACTTTCTGGATTGGCATATACTTTCTGGATTGGCACATACTTTCTGGATTGGCATATACTTTCTGGATTGGCACACACTTTCTGGATTGGCATATACTTTCTGGATTGGCACACACATTAAACAATTTCAGTCCTTTAAAAACAAATTAACATTTTTAAACAATTTCACACCATTATAACTATTAATTGAAAGCTCAAATGTCTATTTAAATCCTTTACAGTATTTTTGCGAATGAATATTTTTTAAGACCTTTACTCGTTTGAACCTTTTCGCCATTGGGTCAAGGCACATGCTAGCATTTTACACTGCTTTGTCAGGTTCAGGCAAAATAATTAACTACTGCAAACTTACATTATTGTCAAAATTGACATTGTTGTTAACCTGGTTGTCCAAAAATTAACACAATCCATAAATTTACAAAGCGAATGGATTTTAATTTTGTGCTCACCAAACTAATGCCTAGATTACAAGTTTTGCAGTAACAGGGGTACGGTGCTAACGAGCCTTTTTTCCCACCGCTCCCTTAAGACAACGCTGGTATTCCAGGTTTTTTTAAACCTGGCGTTAGCCGCAAAAAGGTGAACATAGAGCAAAATTTAGCTCCACATCTCACCTCAATACCAGCGTTGCTTAAAGGGACACTGAAGCCAATTTTTTTCTTTTGTAATTCAGAAAGAGCATGCAATTTTAAGCAACTTTCTAATTTACTCCTATTATAAATTTTTCTTTGTTCTCTTGCTATCTTTATTTGAAAAAGAAGGCATCTAAGTTTTTTTTGGTTTCAGTACTCTGGACAGCACTTTTTTATTGGTGGATGAATTTATCCACCAATCAGCAAGGACAACCCAGGTTGTTCACCAAAAATGGGCCGGCATCTAAACTTACATTCTTGCATTTCAAATAAATATACCAAGAGAATGAAGAAAATTTGATAATAGGAGTAAATTAGAAAGTTGCTTAAAATTTCATGCTCTATCTGAATCATGAAAGAATTTTTTTGGGTACAGTGTCCCTTTAAGTCAGCGGTGAGCTGGCTAAATGTGCTTGTGCACAATTTCCCCATAGGAAACAATGGGGCTGAGTTGGCTGAAAAAAAAAACTAACACCTGCAAAAAAAGCAGCATTCAGCTCCTAACGCAGCCCCATTGTTTCCTATGGGGAAATTAATTTTATGTCTGCACCTAACACCCTAACATGAACCCTGAGTCTAAACACCCCTAATCTTACACTTATTAACCCCTAATCTGCTGCCCCCGACATCGCCGACACCTGCATTATATTATTAACCCCTAATCTGCTGCTCGGGACACCGCCGCCACCTACATTATACCTATAAACCCCTAATCTGCTGCCTCCACCATCGTCGACACCTACATTAAATTTATTAACCCCTAATCTGCCGCCGCCAACGTCGCCGCCACTATTATAAATTTATTAACCCCTAAATCTAAGTCTAACCCTAACACCCCCCTAACTTAGATATAATTTAAATTAAACAAAATAAATTTACCATAATTAAATAAATTAATCCTATTTAAAACTAAATACTTACTTATAAAATAAACCATAAGCTAGCTACAAAATAACTAATAGTTACATTGTAGCTAGTTTATGGTTTATATTTATTTTACAGGCAACTTTGTATTTATTTCAACTAGGTACAATAGTTATTAAATAATTATCAACTATTTAATAACTACCTAGTTAAAATAAATACAAATATACCTGTAAAATAAATCCTAACCTAAGTTACAATTACACCTAACACTACACTATCATTAAATAAATTACCTAAACTACCTACAATTAATTACAATTAAATTAAATAAACTAAAGTACGAAAAACAACAAACACTAAATTACAGAAAATAAAAAAATAATTACAATTTTTTTTAAACTAATTACACCTACTCTAATCCCCCTAATAAAATAAAAAGCCCCCCAAAATATTAAAATTCCCTACCCTATACTAAATTACAAATAGCCCTTAAAAGGGCCTTTTGCAGGGCATTGCCCCAAAGTAATCAGCTCTTTCACCTGTAAATAAAAATACAATAACAGCCAATAGAATGCGAGCTCAATCCTATTGGCTGATCCAATCAGCCAATAGGATTGAACTTCCACGTCAGCTGGATTGAAGATGGACCCGCTCCGCTCCGGATGGATGAAGATAGAAGATGCCGCCTGGATGAAGACTGCCGCTTGGAGGACCTTTTCTGCCTGGATCGGATGAAGACTTCTGCCCCTCTGGAGGTCCACTTGTGCCCGGCTGGGTGAAGACATCTAAAGGTAGGGAGATCTTCAAGGGGTTAGTGTTAGGTTTTATTAAGGGGGGATTGGGTTGGTTTTAGAAGAGGGTTGGGTGCGGGTGGTGGGTTTTAATGTTGGGGGGGTATTGTATTTTTTTTTACAGGTGAAAGAGCTGATTACTTTGGGGCAATGCCCCACAAAAGGCCCTTTTAAGGGCTATTTGTAATTTAGTATAGGGTAGGGTATTTTATTATTTTGGGGGGCTTTTTTATTTTATTAGGGGGATTAGAGTAGGTGTAATTAGTTTAAAAAAATTTTAACTATTTTTTTTATTTTCTGTAATTTAGTGTTTGTAGTTTTTTGTACTTTAGTTTATTTAATTTAATTGTAATTAATTGTAGGTAGTTTAGGTAATTTATTTAATGATAGAGTAGTGTTAGGTGTAATTGTAACTTAGGTTAGGATTTATTTTACAGGTATATTTTTATTTATTTTAACTACGTAGTTATTAAATAGTTAATACCTATTTAATAATTATTCTACCTAGTTAAAATAAATATAAAGTTGCCTGTAAAATAAATATAAACCCTAAGCTAGCTACAATGTAACTATTAGTTATATTGTAGCTATTTTAGGGTTTATTTTATAGGTAAGTATTTAGTTTTAAATAGGATTAATTTATTTAATTGTAGTAATTTTATTTAGATTATTTTAAATTATATTTAAGTTGGGGGGGTTAGGTTTAGACTTAGGTTTAGGGGTTAATACCTTTAATATAGTAGTGGTGACGTTGGGAGTGGCAGATTAGGGATTAATAAATGTAAGTAGGTGTCGGCGATGTTAGGGACGGCAGATTAGGGGTTAATAAAATGTAACTAGTGTTTGCGAGGCGGGAGTGTGGCGGTTTAGGGGTTAATATATTTATTAAAGTGGCAGCGATGTCCGGTCGGCAGATTAGGGGTTAATATATTTATTAAAGTGTTTCCGATGTGGGGGGGGGGCTCGGTTTAGGGGTTAATAGGTAGTTTATGGGTGTTAGTGTACTTTTTTGCACTTTAGTTACGAGTTTTATGTTACAGCGTTAGCCCATAAAACTCTTAACTACTGACTTTTAAATGCGGTAGAAGTCTTGACAGGAGAGGATCTACCGCTCACTTCTTCCAAGACTCGTAATACTAGTGTTAGGCAAATCCCATTGAAAATATAGGATACGCAATTTACGTAAGGGGATTTGCGGTATGCTCGAGTCGCGGAAGAAAAGTGAGCGGTACACCTGTACCTGCCAGACTCGTAATACCAGCAGGCGTTAAAAAGCAGTGTTAGGACCTCTCAACTCTGCTTTTTAAGGCTAACGCAAGACTCGTAATCTAGCATTAAGGCATTGTAAGACCATTTTATACCCCATTGCGGACATCAGGAATATCATGCGTATTACAAGTTAAAAATAAATACGTTTGCTTGAGCCCTTTGCAGTCAAGTAGTTGAAAAAAATGTAAAATCATATTTATGCAATATTCAAAATTAATAAATTATTAAACTATGTATTTACTGTAAATATTTCACATTTTAATGTTCTTCACATAGGGTAATATGTTCTAAGTATTTTTAAATATATAAATAGAGAGAGAGATATAGATACGGTATATATTGTACTAAAATACCATCAGATATATGTAGAAATATGTATTTATGAATAAATAGAACATTCTGCTATGCGAAGAACATTGGAATGTGAAATATTCATGTTCCATGTTGGGTTAGCACACTTTGGTTAAACGTAATAGTTTAATGCAGTCGCAATATTCGAAGTTCAGCTTTTTGCGCGTGTCGGGTTTGCACTTGTGTGAAAACATTTTACTTTCAACTTGTAATACGTGCGCTACCCGACGTGCAAAAAGTTAACATGCAAGCGGGAGCACTAAATAGCACTCCACTCATAATCTAGCCCAAAGTTTATAACACTTTTTAAGTAAAGTCTTATTTGCATGAAACATATAATACAATGAGATTAATGGTAATTACATCTTTGGGGAAAATATAAAGCTTAAAACACAAAAGTTTTATTAACATGACCAAAAAACATTTTTTATGATCACAGTAACTTAAGAATTTCCTTTAGTTTTCATATTCTATAAAATAAAATCTTATGTTTTGTGAATTGCAAAAAGGAGTTTAACAGATGTCATGTGCTTTGTTCCCTAATTAAATGCTCTTCTTTACATTTGAAATATTCATAAACGCGGTTATCTTATGAGACCTAATTACTAGCTTATTTACAGCTTCCGTGTTTAGCAGAATGACACCCATTAAGCCCTCCTTCTGTCCTTCTGTGCAAGATTATGCAGGCAATGTTATTGATAATATCTTCTTTTTAAGCAAGTATAGTAAGTCACAATCAGACCAGACGCTACAAAACAAAGTTCTATGGGACTCTGAAGGACAAAGTAAATGCATGAAAAGAGTAAGGATTGAAGATCTGCACCAATACCTTTTGTCACCAAGGACAATATATGATTTCTTATTAAACAATGTATTTTTTAACACTATCATCCACCAGGTGGAAACATTTAAGTACATTGCCTTTCTTGAGATTTTTGTCAGCTTAAAGATAAGAGAAGCAAAGATTAGTTAGTTTTAAATGTAAACACATAATTAATAAATAATAACCTGATAGTCACTAAATGTTAGTGTATGACGACCCTAGACATTTTTGTTTGGCATTACACTACATGCATGAGTATTACCCCAACTGAACTTTTTAATTAAAGGGACACTCAGGTTAAATAAAATTTTCATGATTCAGGTACAGCATGTAATTTTAAACAACTTTCCAATTTACTTCCATTAAAAAAAAATGTGCACTGTCTTTTATATTTACAGTTTTTGAGTCACCAGATCCTACTGAGCATGTGCAAGAATTCACAGACTATACGTATATGCATTTGTGATTGGCTGATTGCTATCACATGGTACAGGGGGAGTGGAAATATACATAACTTTGAAATTTGTTATAAAAAAATCTACTACTCATTTGAAATTCAGACTAAGTGCTATTGCATTGTCTTGTTATCTTGCATTTGTTAATTATGCAAATCTAATGTGTTGACTGGTCCTTTAAAACTGACATTTATTTTGATACAACAGGTCCCAACATTAAAGGGACATTCCGGTCAAAATGTAAATGCACATAAATGAATTACATCTTTGAATAGAAACATATTTACAATATACATGTATTGGAAAAATGCGTCTAGTAAAAGTTATCACTGTTTTAGTGTTAGCATTTTTCTCTGCACGTGCATGTGAAGCATAGCTAGATATTCTCAGTGCACCCGCATTTTAAATACTGCAGCTGCTCAGAGTGCCAGTGCGGCTTGGATCATGTCAGCAATTAACAAACATACGGCCAGATTACGAGTTTTGAGCGCTATAGGGAAATTAACAACCACAGCTTTTTTGGCGGTATTTCACACCCTATAGCGCTATTATTAGAAGTTTACAAAAAGCAGGCGTTGGCGGGCGATATGGCAGCGTTGAGCAAAATAACGCACCCAAATACCAGCGCTGCTTTGAGCTGCTTTGACATGCTCGTGCACAATTTCCCCATAAACTTCAATGGGGAGAGCCGGCAAAAAAAAGCCTAACACCTGCAATAAAGGAGCGTAAAGTTCTGTAAAGCAGCCCCATTAAAGTCTATGGGGAAAAAAAAATGTACGTTTACACCTAACACCCTAACATAAACCCAGAGTCTAAACACCCCTAATCTGCTGCCCCTAACATCGCTGCCACCAACATTACTGTTATTAACCCCTAATCTGCTGCCCCAACATCGCCGCCACCTACATTACTGTTATTAACCCATAATCTGCTGCCCCCAAAATCACCGCCACCTGCATTACTGTTATTAACCCCTAATCTGCTGCCCCCAACATTGACGCAACCTACATTACTGTTATTAACCCCTAATCTGCTGCCTCCAATATCACTGCCACTATACTAAAGTTATTAACCCCTAAATCTAACCCTAAGTCTAACCCTAACGTAACCCTATCACTAACACCCACTAACTTTAACCTAATTTAAATAATTCCAAATAAATATTACAATTAATACCTAAATTATTCCTATTTAAAACTAAATAAATACTTACCTTGTAAAATAAAACCTAAGCTAGCTACACTATAGCTAATAGTTATATTGTACCTAGCTTATGTTTTATTTTTATTTCACAGGTAAGTTTGTATTTATTTTTACTAGGTAGACTAGTTAGTAAATAGTTATTAACTATTTACTAACTACCTAGTAAAAATAAATACAAATTTACCTGTAAAATAAAACCTAACCTGTCTTACAGTAAAACCTAACATTACACTAAAATTAAATAAATTACATTAATCAAATACAATTAACTAAATGACAAAAAAATAAAAAATAAACACTAAATTACACAAAATAAAAAAGAAATTATCAAATATTTAAACTAATTACACCTAATCTAATAGCCCTATCAAAATAAAAAAGCCCTCCAAAATAAAAAAACTCCTAGCCTAAACTAAACTTCCAATAGCCCTGAAAAGGGCCTTCTGCGGGCATTGCCCCAAAGATATCAGCTCTTTTACCTGGCAAATAAAAATACAAACAACCCCCAACAGTAAAACCCACCATCCACACAACCAACCTCCCAAATAAAATTCTTTCTAAAAAAACCTAAGCTACCCATTGCCCTGAAAAGGGCATTTGGATGGGCATTGCCCTTAAAAGGACATTCAGCTCTTTTACATGCCCAAACCCTAAGATAAAAATTAAACCCACCTAATAAATCCTTAATAAAACCTAACACTAACCCCCGAAGATCCACTTACAGTTTTTGAAGACCTGACATCCATCCTCATCCAGCGAGGAGAAGTCTTCTTCAAAGCGGCAAGAAGTCCTCAATGAAGCTGGGAGAAGTCTTCATCCAAGCAGCAAGAAGTCGTCCTCCAGGCGGGCAGAAGTCTTCATCCAGACGGCATCTTCTATCTTCATCCTTCCGGCGTGGGGTGACTCCATCTTCAAGACATCCAGCGTGGAGCATCCTCTTCATATGGTCCCAGCCGTACACCGAAGGTTCCCTTTAAGGGACGTCATCCAAGATGGCGTCCCTTGAATTCCAATTGGCTGATAGAATTCTATCAGCCAATAGGAATTAAAGGGTAAAAAATTCTATTGGCTGATTGGGGGCAGCAGATTAGGGGTTAATAATATTTAACTAGTGTTTGCGAGGCGGGAGTGCGGCGGTTTAGGGGTTAATGTGTTTATTATAGTGGCGGTGATGTCCAGAGCGGCAGAATAGGGGTTAATAATTTTATTTTAGTGTTTGCACTAGGGGTTAATAGGTAGTTTATGGGTGTTAGTGTACTTTGTAACACTTTAGTTATGAGTTTTATGTTACAGCTTTGTAACATAAAACTCATAACTACTGACTTTCAGATGGCGGTACAGATCTTGTAGTTATAGGGTGTACCGCTCACTTTTTGGCTGCATAGGCAAACTCGTAAAACCGGCGCTGTGGAAGTCCCATTGGAAAATTACTTTTTGAAAGGTGCGGTAGTTATGTTACGTGACGGACAAAAAAAGGTGTGCGGTGCAGCTATACCTACAACACCTGTAATACCAGCGGTAGTAAAAAAAGAGCCATAACGATGCTTTTTCATTCATAACGTACAACTCGTAATCTAGCTGTAAGTCATTAATAGATAGTACAAGTACCTTTGGCTCTCTGAGCAAGTGCTGTGTTTAAAATGCTGGTGCACGGTGCATACTTAAAGGGACATTATACACTCAAAAAAATGGGCTATTTAAATAAAGCATTCTAAGAAGATAAAGTTTGTAATTGACATCTATTATCAATTTTTCTGCTAAAGCCCCTAAAAATGATTTTAAAGTGTCAAGTCCTCTGACTGCATATGAATACATTCGTAATACCTAATAGCTACAAAGCAAGGCTTTTTCCTACACTCCCTAACTAGTGTGCTTCAGGGCCGCCATCAGGGGGTGACAGGTGTGACTCCTGTCAGGGGCCCAATGGGCCAGGGGGGCCCCATGAGGCAAGACATTTTTTTAAATTTTGGCAGCCACCAGTGGGAACTACAGCAGAGTGCTAATTGAGCATGGGAAATGTTATTTCAAGGAGTAAAGTATTAACATTTGAAAACCACTATGCACAGTGTGAGACAGACTTGACACTATGTTGTACAGTGTGTGCCTGAGTCAGACAGCATTGCAGAGGAGGTAGGACTTACTTAGTAAATGTTTTTTGTCTCTTTGTGCAATTTTGGATTGTAACTTCAGTTTGGTAGTAGTTGTATGGTGGGGCCAGAGGTCCATAAAAACACATTTTTTTTAGCAGCAGTGTATTTATGATTATTTGACAATGCTGTAGAAATTCTATATTTAAAGCCATGCAGAAATATTTGCTCCTCAATACACAAATGGTAGGTGCCCTTTTGGCAGATATGCATTTTTTTATTAATTCAATTAAAATTCCAGTTTACTGACCCTTTATGCAAGGACTTTCCAGTAGCAAGGAGGCATTCTATCTAAGATTTTTACAACTGCATAAAATGTTATACTCTCAGACTAAGATTGCTCAGTGTTTGAAATGAGACAGGTTAACTTAAAACTGTTCAGTTTACACTACAGCTGACTTAATTTTGAAATACATACAAACAAGCCTAAATCCTGCATTTAACCAGATCTAATGGTATGAGTACCACAGCTTATGCTTCCACCAAGACCGTATAGAGTACAGCATTTTCAAAATCCATAAGTACAGCTGACAGATGGGAACATTTGCACACTATATTTGAAGTGGTGCTCTTAGTTGGGGAAAATGGGGGGGAAAAACAAACATCTAGCCATCTACCCAGATCATTAATGTACAATTTTGAATTCACAGAATTATTTTTGTTTGCACATTTACAAATATGATTCTTTAAAAAGTGATCTCTTAATTTATGCAATTTTTTTATCATTCATGTCAATTTTGGATTGTAACTTCAGTTTGGTAGTAGTTGTATGGTGGGGCCAGAGGTCCATAAAAACACATTTTTTTTAGCAGCAGTGTATTTATGATTATTTGACAATGCTGTAGAAATTCTATATTTAAAGCCATGCAGAAATATTTGCTCCTCAATACACAAATGGTAGGTGCCCTTTTGGCAGATATGCATTTTTTTATTAATTCAATTAAAATTCCAGTTTACTGACCCTTTATGCAAGGACTTTCCAGTAGCAAGGAGGCATTCTATCTAAGATTTTTACAACTGCATAAAATGTTATACTCTCAGACTAAGATTGCTCAGTGTTTGAAATGAGACAGGTTAACTTAAAACTGTTCAGTTTACACTACAGCTGACTTAATTTTGAAATACATACAAACAAGCCTAAATCCTGCATTTAACCAGATCTAATGGTATGAGTACCACAGCTTATGCTTCCACCAAGACCGTATAGAGTACAGCATTTTCAAAATCCATAAGTACAGCTGACAGATGGGAACATTTGCACACTATATTTGAAGTGGTGCTCTTAGTTGGGGAAAATGGGGGGGAAAAACAAACATCTAGCCATCTACCCAGATCATTAATGTACAATTTTGAATTCACAGAATTATTTTTGTTTGCACATTTACAAATATGATTCTTTAAAAAGTGATCTCTTAATTTATGCAATTTTTTTATCATTCATGTCACACACTGTTGATTTAGGGGATGCAATGTTCAGAGATTTCTGTGAATGTTTCTGTGGGTGTCTGTGTTTATGTCTGTGCTTTTGCTTGTGTCTCTATGAGTGTGTATGTATTTTTTTCTGTGGCTCTCTCTTTGAGGGTGGGTGTGTATGTTTTTGTGAATTTTCTGTGGATGTCTGTGAGGATGTGTGCATATGTCTTTGTATATTTTCTCTTGATGTTAATGCCTCTGTGAGTGTGGGTGTGTATGTCTCTGTGTTTTCAGTGGATGTCTCTGTGAGGGTGTGTGTGTGTATGTATGTTTGTCTGTGTTTTCTGTGGATATCTCTGTGAGGGTGTGTGTTTTCTGTGGGTGTCTCTGTGAGGGTGTGTGTATGTCTGTGCATTTTCTACAGTGTGTGTATGTCTTTGTGTGTTTTCTGTGGATGTCTCAGTGAGGGTGTGTATGTATGTCTTTCTGTGTTTTATGTGGTTGTCTCTCTGTGTGTGTATGTTTTTGTGTGTTTTCTGTGTGTGTGTGTGTGTGTGTATGTATGTCTTTGTGTGTTTTCTGAGGCTGTCTCTGTCGGTGTTTCCTTGGGTGTATGTGCAAGTTTGTGTTTGAGTTTGTGTGTGTGTGTCCATTGTCTGTTCCTTTTTAGGACATTTTGACCTTACTACTGATTATTAACATCTTTCTACAGACTTTGAGACTAATAATGAGACCTTTCTGGAAGTCACCAATCCACCATTTAACCTTTAAATTATTGTTTAGGCAGTTCAGGGCCCTTCCTTTCAGCCACTGCATGCCATTGTCATCATATAGTTGGCATCTTCCATATTTTGTTTTGTAAATCTCCTTTTTGACAAAACTGTAGTCTACTTCCTTACTTGTCAGGTCAATGTAAACAAGTGCTGAGTGTCTGTATGGGTGTCTGTATCTAAGTGTGTATGTGTGTTTCTTTGCATGTCTGCTTGAGTGTCTATATGTGAATCCTTATGTGTGAGTGTGTGTGTTTCAGTGTATGCGTGTGTCTGTGTGTTTGTGTGTTACTACCTACTTTACAACATTTCCAAGTTTGACTATACTTAAGAATAAAGTGCATATACATTTTAGTTACTTGGTCAAAAATTCCACATGTCAAGGGGGGGGCCTGATCAATGGTTAAGTCAGGGGCCCCAAAATTTCTAGTGGTGGCCCTACAGCCAGCCCCCATGCTGGAGCTGTCTGTGTAATTGATAATGCATTTTTGAAACAGCTATAGCTTTTATTAGAAGAATTTCTGCTAATACATGTAAATTACAAAAACGCTTCTATTCAAAACTGAAATTCATCCAAATTTAGCTGGAATGTCCCTTTTAAAATGTATAATTTTTTAAACTTACAATGAGAGTTTAGTCCTGCTATCTAACCTGGTAGCTTTACCAAGGGTTGTTTTGAATTCCATTAGATGTTTTTTCCTGAAATTCTGCAAAAAAAATTCATTTTCTAAAAGGGCTTGGTCTGCACAGCGCAAAATGAACTAAAACTCTCTATTAAGCCTCGTCAGTAATGTGAAATCTCCCAAATAATTTTAGAAAGGACAGTTTTAGCTTCAGAGCTATCTATCTGCTTGTTGCAATATTATTCTCATAAAAGCCACCAACGTTTTTGCATAATTTCTTTCCATGCTGGAGAGTTTTTGATCATCAGGGCCATAGAGAGACTCTACACCAACCTATATGCTGTTGTATCACAGTAATGGCCACAAGGGTACAAGTACATTTTCCTTTTTTTTGTCAATAAATTATATTTCTAATATATGGTATAATATGCAAAAAATAAACTGTATTATCAATCCAAAAATTTTCTTATATCAAAACAGCATCAACAGAACTATAGATCATTATCTACAACTGAAGGGTTTAGGTATGGTTAGTAAAAATGCTGTAATGGAATAACTGTTATATTCATAAGCTTATTTTGAGAACTAATTAATCGACATGTTTACTGTCTAAAAAATAGTTTTGTGATTGAAAATGATTGAGCATCTCCTAGTTTCCCACCTCCCTATTAAAGGATTATGACTATACGACAAGCCTTTATGACAAAAAGTACCATTCACTGCCTGACTGGTTGTCCCTAAACATCACATCTTTAGTAAAATATTACTATGGCACAATTGAAAAGGAGATGTGAATACATGAATGGTCAGACCCCTGTACATCATTACAAACTGAGATGATTAGCCAAATGTTCATAGCTCCTTTCCCACTATCCTTGAAAGGTCAAAAAAACCTATTTGGTCAAACAATCATTTGTCATTCGTCCATCCTGTCCTATAAAGTATTTGTCCTCTTTTATAGCATAAGATTGGCCAAATTGGAATTAATTTGGATGAATTTGTATTCAGCCAAAGCCTGAATGCACACATCTACTAATTAAGCCTGAACTTAACTAAGATATTTGGGAAGATTTAATGAGTTTTTCATTCATTGTCCCCATGTTATTATTTGTGTTAATGACCTTTTGTTGTTTGTGATATAACAAAAAATAAAACTTAGAGAAAAATAAAGCTTTAAACAATATATATATATATATATATATATATATATATATATATATATATTCTTTTTTTTAAATAACTTTACATGCATTAATGCAAGGTTGTCTAAGCTGAACACACAATGAAGTGCAAATGACCAGGATAAAATAGCAAATATTTATAGTGAAATTGTGAGAGATATAACATTTGATTTGGATAATTGAAAATGCTGTTTCAATACACCAAGTGAAAATGCATTCCAATATCATATTAAGATAAAAAGCAAATGTTTATGAGAGAATGAATTTCTAATGAGCACAGATGGGAAGAATGTAAAATGAACACAAAATTGTATGCACATTTGTTTTGTAATTAAAATGCATTTATTCTTTAGTACCTTTGCATATTTCTTAGAACACCAATGGGATATTAAACACATGTTCATTTTCCAGAAGGAAAATGACTACAGTGTTTGAATCAGGGTTTGCAAAGAAGATCAAAACTATTGCAATTCCCCTCATTTATTTATATTATATATATATTTATATATATATATATATATATATATATATATATATATATATATATATATATATATATATATATATATACATATATATACACACACACACACACACATGCATAGAAAGTCTGGCACTATCTTGCAAGCACAAAGGTAGATTTAAAGCAAAATGGAAGAGTTGGTTACAGCATTTGGCAAAATGGTAATAGGCCAGGACCTTGTCAAGGTCTAGCTACCTATTAAGAAATAGGTAGCTAGCTATCACACAATAGATAAAATATATGCCAGATGAATTTGAATAGACAACAAACAAAATTAAAAAAACAAAAACATAAAAAAATACTATAAAATTCTCCCATTCCAAATTCCTCTCAAAACAGAGATAGCGAGAAAATGTCTGGTCTTGAACCACACAGTTACAAAATGTAGACTTACAACAGGGTGATGAAGATAAACTGATTAGTAGTTCCAATGTGTAATATAAAACAAATATTGTCCATTTCATGTTTTACTTAACCCTATTCTTTTTTCTGCACATTATAGAATGAAAGAGTGGCAAATAAACATATTTTATATATATATAAAAAAAAATTTAATTTTTTTTTTTTTTTTTTTTATTAAAACATGAAATGCCTGCTAGTGTACAACTGACGATAAGATGTCAGCTTCTCACTGGTAGATTAGGACAACTGCATCTCTATGAGAGGCAAGTGATATGATTCCACAAGCAGGTAAACAAAAGCTATTTTTTAGCATATTTTTAAATAAAAAGCTGTAGTGCATAATAAAATAATATATTTTATAGCTCACACAAAAAATATTAACATTTTAAATGCTGGTAGCACATTGTATAGTGTAAAAAAATTCTAACTGCACACAAATTGTGTTTTTAAAAACCACAGTAATATTAAAAAAGAGGTGTTGCAGGTATATTGTGCGTGAATTCTGGGGGACTCTTATAGACCTTCTCAGAAGCAAAAGATACAAATCAAACATATAACATGACAAATAATGAATGCCTAGATTACGAGTTTTGCGCTAAACAGGGTGCGAAACTAACGCCAAAAAAGTTGCGTTATTTCACTCTCCATAGCGTTGCCATTACGAGTTACTGAAAAGCCTCCTTGTGCTGTGCAATATGGTTTGCTAAGCTCCATACCACACAAAATACAAGTGCTGCTTTGATGTGCTTGTGCACGCTTTCCCCCATAGACATCAATGGGGAGAGAGAGTTAGAAAAAAAACACCTGAAGTGCGGAATGAAAAGTCTCCATAACGCAACCCTATTGATGTCCATGGAGAAAAAAAAGTTACTTTAAACCTAACACCCTAACATAAAGCCCAAGTCAAAGCAGCCCCAATCTGCCGCCCCGACATCGCTGACACCTAAATAAAGTTATTAACCCCTAAACCGCTGATCCCCGACATTGCTGCCACTAAATAAAATGATTAACCCCTAAACCCCTGGCCTCCCATACCACCGCTACAAAATAAACCTATTAACCCCTAAACGTCCGACCCCCCACTTTGCCGTAACCTAACATAACTATTCTAATAAAATAAAATAATACTACCGATTAAAAACGTAAATGACAAATTTAAAAAAACCTAACACTACGAAAAAAATTTAAAAAAATCTGAAATTACAAAAAATAATAAACACTAAATTACGAAAAATAAAAAACACTAAGCTTACAAAAAATAATAAACTAAATTATTAAAAATAAAAACAATGACACCTAATCATAACACCCCCTAAATAAACTACCAATAGCCCTTAAAAGGGCCTTTTGTAGGGCATTGCCCTAAATTAAACAGCTCTTTTACCAGTAAAAAAAAAATTCAGAAGCTCTCATCCTATTGGCTGATTTGAATTTGAAGAATCAAATCAGCCAATAGGAATGCCAGGTACGCCATTATGAAATGGCTACCTTGCATTCAACTTCAGTGTACTGCAGTGACCGTATGAAGAGGACACTCCACACAGGATGGCATCGGCTTCCAGGATAGCTCTGCTCTGCGTCGCCGGGATGAAGATAGAAGGCGCCCCCGAGATGGATGAAGGTGTCGCCGTCTGGATGAAGACTTCTCGCCGCCTGGATGGAGATGGATGTCCGCGGACTTCAGGAACCGTGAGTAAATATTCTGGTGTTAGTGTTAGGTTTTTTTTTTTTTGGGTGGGTTTTTATTTAGATTAGGGATGGGCACTTGTAAAACAGCTGAATGCCCTTTTAAAGGCAGTGTAAAACAGCTGAATGCCCTTTTAAGGGCAATGCCCATACAAATGCCCCTTTAGGGGCAATGGGTAGTTTAGGATTTTTTTAGAGTTATTTTTTTTTATTTTAGGGGATTGGTTGGGTGGTGGGTTTTACTTTTGGGGGGACTTCATATTTTTTTTACAGGTAAGAGAGCTGTTTAACTTAGGGCAATGCCCTACAAAAGGCCCTTTTAAGGGCTATTGGTAGTTTATTGTAGGTTAGGGGGAGGGGTTATTTTGGGGGGCATTGTTATTTTTATAGAGCTGTTAGATTAGGTGTAGGTTTTTATTTTTGATAATTTCGTTTATTATTTTTATAAGCTTAGTGTTTTTTATTTTATTAGAATAGTTATGTTAGCTTAATATATAGTTTAATGTTAGGTTTATATTTATTTCACAGGTAAGTATTTATTTATTTAAATATAGTTATATTGTAATTTTAATTTAAAGTTAGGGGGGTGTTAGGTTTAGGGGTTAATAGTTTAATTTAGTGTTTTGCTATGTGGGGGGCATGAGATCTAGGGGTTAATATGTTTAGTTTAGTAGTTTTGATGTGGGAGGCTGGAGGTTTAGGGGTTAATACTTTATTATAGTGTTGGCGACGTGGGGGGGGCGGCGGTCTAGGGGTTAATAGGTTTAGTTTAGTAGTTAAGATGTGGGGGCTGGAGATTTAGGGGTTAATGGGGAGTGGCAGATTAGGAGTTAATAACTTTTATTAGTGTTGGCGATGTCGGGGAGAGGCGGCTTAGGTTTAAGGGTTAATAGGTAGTTTATGGGTGTTAGTGTACTTTGCAATAGTTTAGTTATGAGTTTTGTGAAACATTGTTTCGCAAAATCCATAACTACTGGTCTTAGATGATGGAATGGATTGTGTCGGTATAGGCTGTAACACAAGAATTTTAGCCAGACCGCACAACCTGTAATACCGGCGCTATGAAAATCCCACGCAAGAACGTCATTTTTTGAGTGCAGAATGGACATTGCGTTACAGGCTAAAATGCTTATTCCAGCGCAATGGACAATTTCTCAGCGTTAAAAGCCGTACCACACCGTAACACATAAATTGTAATCTAGCCATAACGGAATAATGATAATTGTCTGATCACTTTTTATACTAAACCAACTATAAGTCATGTGTGCATTAAACAATTTCATATCATTTGGATTTTTTTAATATTTAAACACTTTGCTGCAATCATAAGTTAACGTTCTAAAAATCATATCTAATTTCTTTTACAGCTGATTTTATTTTTAAAAACTTTCAAATGTGCTAATTTAAACTGGGCATGTATAAAAGCTTTAATGACTAAACATGCCACTTAAGACAGGGACGATTTAAAAAAAAAAAAAAAAATACATTAAGGTTAATGATGTTTAATAAAAGAAAAAATAATCCAAAAAGCTGTTTTCTGATGATAGTTCTATCTAATAAGAAACATTTTTTTATAATTTGCATTTTTAGCTTTCTGTCTTTTGCAGCATTGTGCTTTCTTGTTTGATTTATTTGTTAAAAAAAGATTTAATCAAAAATATATATGCAAAAGGATATTGTGAGATTATGGGGCCAATTTATCAAGGGCCGGGCTGACATGATTCGCTGTAGGTGTTAGTGTAACTCAGGTTAGGTTTTATTTTACAGGTAAATTTGTATTTATTTTAGCTAGGTAGTTAGTAAATAGTTAATAACTATTTAGTAACTCTTCTACCTAGTTAAAATAAATATAAACTTGCCTGTAAAATAAAAATAAACCCTAAGCTAGCTACAATGTAACTATTAGTTATATTGTAGCTATCTTAGGGTTTATTTTACAGGTAAGTATTTAGTTTCAAATAGGAATAATTTAGGTAATGATAGTAATTTTTATTTAGATTTATTTTAATTATATTTAAGTTAGGGTTAGACTTAGGTTTAGGGGTTAATAATAGTGATGTCGCGAACATAAAAATTTGGGTTCGCGAACGGCGAACGCGAACTTCCACAACTGTTCGTGAACGGGCGAACCGCCATAGACTTCAATAGGCAGGCAAATTTTAAAACCCACAGGGACTCTTTCTGGCCACAATAGTGATGGAAAAGTTGTTTCAAGGGGACTAACACCTGGACTGTGGCATGCCGGAGGGGGATCCATGGCAAAACTCCCATGGAAAATTACATAGTTGATGCAGAGTCTGGTTTTAATCCATAAAGGGCATAAATCACCTAACATTCCTAAATTGTTTGGAATAACGTGCTTTAAAACATCAGGTATGATGTTGTATCAATCAGGTAGTGTAAGGGTTACGCCCGCTTCACAGTGACAGACCGAACTCCTCGTTTAAAGGGACAGTCTACACCAGAATTTTTATTGTTTTAAAAGATAGATAATCCCTTTATTACCCATTTCCCAGTTTTGCATAACTAACACATTTATAATAATATACTTTTAGCCTCTGTGATTATCTTGTATCTAAGCCTCTGCAAACTGCCCCTTTTTTCAGTTCTTTTGACAGACTTGCAGTCTAGCCAATCAGTGCCTGCTCCCAGATAACTTCTCGAGCACAAGCACAGTGTTATCTATATGAAATACGTGAACTAACACCCTCTAGTGGTGAAAAACTGTTAAAATGCAATCTGAAAGAGGTGGGCTTCAAGGTCTAAGAAATTAGCATATGAACCTCCTAGGTTAAGATTTCAACTAAGAATACCAAGAGAACAAAGCAAAATTGGTGATTAAAGTAAATAGGAAAATTGTTTAAAATTACATGCTCTATCTGAATCATGAAAGTTTATTTTGGCCTAGCCTGTCCCTTTAACGCACCGCAAACAACCACAAACAGTCCATTTGCACAACCACAAACTCCCCATTTGCACAAGATTGGATACCAAGCTAGCCATGTCCCGTTCCTTGTCCTCACTGATGTCATTGAAGGTCTCTTCCTCCACCCAGCCACGTACAACACCAAGGGTCCCCGAAAGGTGACAACAAGCCCCCTGGGACGCCTGCTGTATTTGGTCTTCCACCTCCTCAAAGCCACCGTCCTCCTCTGACTCCTCTTCTTCAGACTCCTCTCTCTGCGTTGCCTCTCTCTGCGTTATTATAAGGTGTGTTAAGTAGTACTATTCCTATCAGTTTAATCCCTGTTACGTCCCCTATCAGGGGACGTGTATATGGCATCGATTTTAGGAACTGGGAGATGGAAAAAGATGCTTGTTCGGTCCTCCTACTTCAAATTTGAGGCACTGCGCGTGCAATCTAATGTGCCACCAGATAGGAGTGGTGTGTTAAGTAGTACTATTCCTATCAGTTTAATCCCTGTTATGTCCCCTATCAGGGGACGTGTATATGGCATCGATTTTAGGAACCGGGAGATGGAAAAAGATGCTTGGTCGGTCCTCCTACTTCAAATTTGAGGCACTGCGCGTGCAATCTAATGTGCCACCAGATAGGAGTGGTGTGTTAAGTAGTTATATTCTTATCAGTTTAATCCCTGTTATGTGCCTTTTTTTTGGTTTGGTTTTTGAAGCAACAGTGCAGCACCAGAGGCCAGAAAAATTAGGCATGTACACATGGCTGAAAAATTAGGTATTGCAATGCTGTACAAGTTGTGTTTTACAGTCTTTCAGGATTTAATTACCCTCATTTGGTTGTGACGTTCAGCCCTAATCAGCTGCATTCAGATTCTCACTCCTTACCATCTAACTTCGGAGCATCATCATCCTGAGACTTACCTAACCGCACACTGACTTCACGCTGAGTTCACACACAGACTGCACGCCTGTTTCACAGATCCTCAATGCTGCAGATTTTCTGGGCTTCTCTCCACGCTGCTCACTCATCTTCACCACGGGATGCCTGACGCTCAATTCTACACTATAACAAGCCTGTCAGCTGCAGTCTGCTCTTCCGAAATCATTTTGTACCACTAGTGGTACCTAATCTTTATTTTGTGGTAATTCTTGGCACACATATTATAATCCTTGCCTCATATGATATCATATATGTTATATATTAATCTGCAGTATAATCATTTTTGGGGAACTAACTATATTTTGTTTGGAAATATATGATCTACCATCAACAAGTGAACATGAACTAAAATTGTAGTTCTTTCAAATATATTAAACTCCACTCATATATTAGATTCAACAGTAAAAAATAGATTGAACCTCATATAAAATTATGAGACAAAAACTATTGTTAATCTTCCTCCATATTAAGTATATATAAAACAAATCATTATATTGCACACTTTTTGGAGGCCAAACACACTGTTAAAGATTTGCGTTTCACATTAATTGACCCTGTCCCACCCCTTAAACGAGGGGGGGACAGAAAGAAGAAACTCCTACAAGTGGAAGCCAAATGGATATTCAGATTGGACACCTTATACCCTAAGAGGTTAAATGTAAATATTGATTGGCATTGGTTTCTCTAATTTATGATTGTTCCATTAAGATTATATCCTGTACTAGAACATGCATTACATAAGTATATTTGTTTATGGTGTTTTTCGTAAATACACATCATACTTTGACTATGTACTTAATATCTATATAAGGGACCTGACACATACATGCATTAGTAGCACCTTGCATAGCCTAGTTTAGGGGTGGTAGATTGATATCTCTCTCTCTCTCTCTCTCTCTCTCTATATATATATATATATATATATATATATATATACACAATATATATATATATATATATATATATATATATATAGATAGAAAGATAGATAGATAGATAGATATATATATAGCCTATGTGTACTAGATTTTAATTGAGGTCATTATTTCTCATAGCCTGACTGATACAAACATTTTAGCTGTCTGCTGGCACATACCTATTGGCTGCCTATGAACTAATCAGCAGCTGGGTTGGTTCACACCCCCCCCCATTGTGTCATTTGACTATACATTTTGGTGGCCCCGCCCCTATGGCCCACGTATGTGCCCGCTTGATTGCCATATTGAATATACGCATGCTGCAAACAGTGTTAAATGCGAATGGGTACACTGTTACTCCGGTAATGTTTTTACCTTAAACACGCTTCCTTACACTCGGCTAGATTACGAGTTTTGCGTTAGAGGCTATGCGGTGCTAACGAGCAGTTTATGCTCACCGCTCAATTACAGACAGCGCTGGTATTACAGGTTTTTACAAACCCGGCGTTAAAAGACAAGAAGTGAGCATTGAGCCAAATTTTGCTCCTTACCGCACTCCAATACCAGCGCTGCTTAAGTCAGTGGTGAGGTGGTGTAGCGTGCTCGTGCACAATTTCCCCATAGGAATCAACGGGGAGAGCCGGCTGAAAAAAAGTCTAACACCTGCAAAAAAGCAACGTTTATCTCTTAAAGCAGCCCCATTGATTCCTATGGGGAAATAAAATTTATGTCTACACCTAACATCCTAACATGAACCCTGAGTCTAAACACCCCTAATCTTACATTATTAACCCCTAATCTGCTGCCCCCGACATCGCCGACACCTGAATTATATTATTAACCCCTAATCTGCCGCTCCGGACACCGCCGCCACCTACATTATACTTATGAACCCCTAATCTGCTGGCCCCAACATCGCCGACACCTGCATTATATTTATTAACCCCTAATCTGCCACTCCCAATTGTCGACGCAACCTACCTACACTTATTAACCCCTAATCGGCCACCTCCAACGTTGCCTCCACTATAATAAACATATTAACCCCTAAACCTAAGTCTAACCCTAATCCTAACCCCCCTAATTTAAATATAATTTAAATAAATCTAAATAAAATTACTATAATTAACTAAATTATTCCTATTTAAAACTAAATACTTACGTATAAAATAAACCCTAAGATAGCTACAATATAACTAATAATTACATTGTATCTAGTTTAGGGTTTCTTTTTATTTTACAGGCAAGTTTGTATTTATTTTAACTAGGTAGAATAGTTACTAAATAGTTATTAACTATTTAATAAACTACCTAGCTAAAATAAATACAAAAGTACCTGTAAAATAAAACCTAATCTAAGTTACAATAACACCTAACCTACACTATAATTAAAATAATTCCCTAAATTTAATACAATTAAATAAAATTAGCTAAAGTGCAAAAAAAAACACTTAATTACAGAAAATAATAAACAAATTACAAGATTTTTAAACTAATTACACCTAATCTAATCCCCCTAACAAAATAAAAAAGCCCCCCCAAAATAAAAAAGCCCTACCCTACACTAAATTACAAATAGCCCTTAAAAGGGCCTTTTGCGGGGCATTGCCCCAAAGTAATCAGCTCTTTTACCTGTAAAAAAAAATTAAAAATCCCCCCCAACATTAGAACCAACCACACAACCAACCCTACTCTAAAACCCACCCAATACCCCCTTAAAAAACCCACCCAATACCCCTTGAATATCACCTTACCTGGAGAAGTCTTCATCCAACCGGGCCGAAGTCCTCAACGAATCTGGCAGAAGTGGTCCTCCAGACAGGCAGTAGTGGTCCTCCAGACGGGCAGAAGTCTTCATCCAGATGGCATCTTCTATCTTCATCCATCTGACGCGGAGCGGCTCCATCTTCAAGACATCCGACGCGGAGCATCCTCTTCTTCCGACGTCTTCTTGCTGAATGAAGGTTCCTTTAAGTGACGTCATCCAAGATGGTGTCCCCTATATTCCGATTGGCTGATAGAATTCTATCAGACAATCGGAATTAAAGTAGAAAAAATCCTATTGGCTGGTGCAATCAGCTAATAGGATTGAGCTGGCATTCTATTGGCTGTTCCATTCAGCCAATAGAATGTGAGCTCAATCCTATTGGCTGATTGGATCAGCCAATAGGATTGAAGTTCAAATTCTCTGCGTCGGATGTCTTGAAGATGGACCTGCTCCGTGCCGGATGGATGAAGATAGAAGATGCCGTCTGGATGAAGACTTCTGCCCGTCTGGAGGACCACTTCTGCCGATCTGGAGGACCACTTCTGCCGGATTCGTTGAGGACTTCGGCCCAGTTGGGTGAAGACTTCTCCCGGTAAGGTGATCTGAACCCCATTGAGAACCTGTGGTCCATCATCAAATGTGAGATTTACAAGGAGGGAAAACAGTACACCTCTCTGAACAGTGTCTGGGAGGCTGTGGTTGCTGCTGCACGCAATGTTGATGGTGAACAGATCAAAACACTGACAGAATCCATGGATGGCAGGCTTTTTTGAGTGTCCTTGCAAAGAAAGGTGGCTATATTGGTCACTGATTTGTTTTTGCTTTGTTTTTGAATGTCAGAAATGTATATTTGTGAATGTTGAGATGTTATATTGGTTTCACTGGTAAAAATAAATAATTGAAATGGGTATATATTTGTTTTTTGTTAAGTTGCCTAATAATTATGCACAGTAATAGTCACCTGCACACACAGATATCCCCCTAAAATAGCTATAACTAAAAACAAACTAAAAACTACTTCCAAAACTATTCAGCTTTGATATTAATGAGTTTTTTGGGTTCATTGAGAACATGGTTGTTGTTCAATAATAATATTAATCCTCAAAAATACAACTTGCCTAATAATTCTGCACTCCCTGTATATATATATATATATATATATATATATATATATATATATATATATATATATATATACAGTATATATATATATATATATATATATATATATATATATATATATATATATATACAGTATATATAAAAGGCTAGATTACAAGTGGAGTGCTATTTCACGATTGTGACTTAACTTCGCAAGACGGAGGCTTTTTGCATGCGTCTGGATGCATTCATAATACAAGTTAGAGTAAAAACCTGAAGCATGCAAAAAAGTTGAACTTCGAATATTGTGACCGCATTAACGTATTTTCCCATAGAAGTCAATGGACAAAGCAAACTGAAAATGAACCCTAATACCTATTGCACGATAACTCAATAAGAGTTATTAATAATTCCCATTCCAATGTTCTTCACATACAGAACAATGTACTTTTTATTGTAAATATATATTTTTATATGTATATTTATATATCTATAGTATACCTATCTATATCTATTCCTATATTTAGACATGTATATAGTAAAGCTCTTTTCCTCCTTTTTATTCTAACACATTATACCATTTATCTTTGAGCCCTTATAATTTGTATTACATTTTTTCATCTATTTTTTTATCAGATAGTGTTAATAAGAGTGTAACTGTACTTTTACATGTATTTATGTGGTTTAGTGCAAATTTTTGTTCTTCTCCTACCCTTTACGCTAGCTTTTTAAATCTCGCTAAACTGATGCACGTAATATCTTGATTGCACTTGAGTGAATGCATTTCCTTTCAAAACCCATACAGTTAACAGTTACAGTTAACGCCCCACTCGTAATCTAGCCCATTACAAGCTAGGATCAGTATAATATAAATATGACATATTCTAATGGTTTGAGATTCGAGATTTTATTTTTTTTGCATCAAACAGTTCCTTTAACTGTAATTTAAAGTCAAACTACACTTTATAAAAACATTTAATAATCCAAAGATAATCTAATAATTAAAATATTCTTCAAATGTAGAAATGTATATATTATAAGAAACACATTTAATAAATTTAAAACAATTAATCAACAAACTCTTACATGGTTCAAGGTCTTATCCAATGCATCAAACATCACACCACTTGACCCTGTGACACGCTACCCCAGGGTGATGACTGTATTCTGCTCTACCCTTATATATTATCTGAGTGCAATTTATGCAGGGGGAATAACAAAATGCATCACCTACAGAGATTAATAAATAAATTACAAAAAATTGGAGTGTTAGTGGAGTATACATGTGCACAAAAGAAGGATTATTCTCATATTTCCATCCAGATCTTTCCCTAACAGCAACACCTTTCATGTCATTGCTTCAGATACTGAAGGAGCAGCTGTTTCTGCCTTAGAAGCGGCAAGGGACTTGAATGTGAGTCTGACAGGGAGCTCTGCTATGTCAGGCTGAAAGTCAGCAGGAGGAAAATAAATAGCCGCATTGATGTTGATAGCTACAAAAAAAAACCCACACAACACGTGCCCCTGCAACCCATGACACATCTGAGACCTGCGCCCTTACATTCAGCTGATGCTGCAGCCTGCTGTCATTTTCTACTAATGTTTGCTACCTTATCAACACTGATCCATCATGCGCAGCGATCCCTACAGATGTGAAGGGTTAAACAAACAAAACATTGAGAAATAAAGGTTCAAAGTGATTGTGAGCAAATCTGGGTAATTTAAGGCATAGTAAATGTGTTCATTTTTGAATTCTGTCTTTAGAAGACCATAATAATTCCTCTCACAGGTTGCAAATACATTTATTTTTATATTTTACTTCTAGTTGTTTTTTTGTCCTTTTATTCAGCCTCTTATCCAGTTCAGACTTTTTACATTTATGTAATTGACAGCACAATCAATCAGCCATCACAATGTCTGCCCTATAGAAAAATGCACGTTGTGCTTCCACACCTTGGTTCTAGCTTTCTTTGTAAAGCTCTTGGGTTGCGCCATTGCTATAGAGACCTTTACAAAGGCAGAGCACAAAAAAGCATGTGCTGCCTGAGACCGTAAGTAATACACCCCCCCCCCCCCCAAATACCCATCTATGGAACTCAAAGGTGATAAACTGTTACCTGAAAAAACTCATAGATTCCAAATAAGGTTTTACTTTTAGAAATGCTCTAGAGAGTCTGTTTTTTTTCTCCAAGTTCCAATATGACTTTAAAAACTCTTAAACTGTTGATTAGATAAAATAAACAGCCTCATCTATTTTCTTTCAGGTATTATGTTTCATGTGCACTTGGATAGTTTTCTACCATAATTTATTTATAGAACAAAGCTGACTGGGTGTCAAACTGTAGCTCTATCACCCAGATTTAATAAAACCCATTCATGAAGCTATTATCTCATGGAAAAAAAACTTGCTGGAACATTTTAACTCAAAAATAGTAGCATTCAAACCAGCTTGTACCACCCCTTGTCACATCTCCGAGTTGTGAGTCCCTCTCCTTTATAATCAATGGTGCAGCATTGATTTCATAACCATTCAACTGGCAATGCATAGAGTTAGCTACACTATCTGTAGAAGTACTGGCGCCTTGTAAATGTTACAGAACAAATGAAAAAAAATTCTCCCTCTAAAAAACAAGACATTGTAATAGATGCACAAAGATAAACTTGAAAATAAAGATAAAAAAAAAAAGACAAAAATATAAATAGGACAAGCGTGTAACCTTAGACATAGGGTGGCACCTCCCACTGACTTATGGGACAGAAGCTGACTGAGTGCCTTTGACTTGAAATAGAAAGCGCTTTTTTATATTAAAAGAAAAGCAAACCTGAGATTTCCAGCACAGTAGGTATTTCCTTGCATTTCACAAATGTTTTACAACATGGTCTGAGGGTTAAATTTACTTTTGTCATCTGGCAATTCAGCCAATTAAACACTGTACAGACCCCATAGATAAACAGAAGAGGGCATTTCCACATCTCTGCTTATTTGTTCTGACTGCAGTGCTGGCACTCTAGCAGTAATTGTAGTCCCTGGGATTTGATGAGGTTGGTAGAATTATCTAGGGGCAGAAAGATTAACAGTACCACCCAATGACTCAGAGAATAAAATACTTGCAGGACACAGTATGGGTGGGTGACCATTGGAGTAAGTAATTAGGCACTGCTAGGGTCACTAAAACTACCCTTAAATAGTGACCCTCATAACTTCTTGTACAGCACCAACAAATTCAGAATATATATATATATATATATATATATATATATTCACTCTCCATTTTATTTATATACAGCAAATATATAAAACTTAGTAGTTATGTATAATATATGTGAACTATGTATCTACTGTACTCAAAGAGATACAATATATTTATTTAAATATTTAGTAATCAGAAGGAATGGGTGATCTCTTTGCTGATAACTCAATAAATACGAAATACTCTACAGTATTAGGGGCATATTTATCAAAGTGTTTGGGCGGACATGATACAATGTAGCGTATCATGTCCACTGCACATCAATAAATGCCGACAGCATACGCTTTCGGCATTTATCATTGCAATACCGCCCCCTGCAGATTGGCCGCTAGCAGGGGATGTCAATCAGTCCAATCGTATTCGATCGGGTTGATTTCTGTCCACCGCAGAGCAAGTGGACAAGGTATGGAGCAACAGTCTTTAGACCGCTGCTTCATAGGGCTCGCTGGAAACAAGGGGCATCAATCTCCATTCTGAGCTTGATAATTCAGCCCCTTAGTGTGTAATTTATTAGATTGATCACATGTCTAATTACAAAGAAATAGTTACAATTAGATTATTGATTATACAATAAAAAAACAATACATGTAACCCTTTATCTGCCAGAAATGGCTGCTGTTCATTACTTCTATATTACATATCACATCAAACTGACCTTTTCATTGGTGATAAAATTGGTGTTTTTAATGACTGATGACAGTTCCTGATCATTTTTTTACTGACCTCTCTCTAAATGAAGCATCTTTTAAGTTCCTTTTTTGACAAGATGGGTTTTAGTGTTGCTCATTAAAACCTCTAATAAGCTTCCAATTGATTTCAGAATCCTTTACTTTGAAGTGAGCAAAATGATATGTGAAACTTTGAGTTATTCTGCTTTGTAGAAACCATATGTGGAAGAAAATAGTCTTTTAGAAAATATCCAATACCCTGGGGATGCTGATAACATCTCTACGTTGTTGGCGTCTTATTTGTCTTGCGCTCATCGTTAATCATCATAATGAACTTGTATAAAGATTGGAATTGGCCCATTTATGGAACACATCCATCTGTATTGGAGAGTTAACACATTCCGATTCAGTACAGAGAAAATAAATCAGGATTAAATAAAAAAATAATATATACAGGATAAAGCCATTTGTTTTCATGTGCAAAAAGTCACGATTCATTAAAGGGAATAGTATAATAATAATAAAACTCTCTGTTTTATTGCAATGAAATTAAACACATAGGGGCCGATTTATCAAGGGCCAAATGGCCCCTGATGTCCCTCTTACCACACGAGCCTTCAGGCTCGCCGGAAACAGCAGTTATGAAGCAACTGATCCCCCTTTATCTATATTTTTACTGACTTCTTTATAGAAATCTAATTAGATTAGTTTAACACAATCTATTTCTCATAAAACCATGCAAATTTGAACTCATAATCTTGTTTACACGAACATACCCATCAATATAATCCCCTATAACCCCTTTAAGTATCTTGGCCACTAGCAATGTCATAACAACTGGTCTATAGCTTCCTGGATCAGCCCTGCTTCCCTTTGTAAAAAGTGGCACCACATCAGCTTTACGCCAGTCCCGGGGTACTATACCTACGGATATGTGCTCCAGTTATCAGCTGCACCTTTATGTGGATATGTAGAGCAGCAAAGGATTAAACACGTAGTAAAAAACTTACAATTATTTTGGAATTTAAATAATGTATAGTTTTAGCCCTCACACCCTAACACCCAACTCACAAGCAAATATTTAGTTAAATAAGGGATTAGCATTATTATATCAACCATATGATATCTAGACAACCATGTGACATTCATATAATATATAGACAGTCATGTGATAACCATATGATATCTAGAAAGTCATGTGACATCCATATAATATCTAGGCAGTCATGTGACAACCATATAATATCTAGACAGTCATGTGACAACCATATATCTAGACAGTCATATGGCAACCATATGATATCTAGACAGTCATGTGACACCCATATAATATCTAGGCAGTCATGTGACAACCATATAATATCTAGACAGTCATTTGACAACCATATACTGTATCTAGACAGACATGTGACAATCATATGATATGTAGATTGTCATGAGACTGTCCCGCATATAACGGAATGATATCACTAGGCATGTGGAACTATCCATTTGAACTGCATTAACTTGCTGTAATGAACACCTTTGCTACAACATTTCTTGCATGTGCCTGTGCAGCGGTTGTATCTGTTTATACATGAGTGACAATGTGTCCTTTTTAATAATAAATAATTTTATATACCTATGGCCTCTGCTGCCTTATTTGATCCTTTGTAAAGTGAGCTTTCATGATATGACACTTAGAGCTGAGTTATAGCACAGAAGAATGTGAGTATGATTCCTTTCTTTACCTAGTACAGCTAACATTACATTCTCCACAATCTTTTTCTCTTATTTCTCTAGGAGGTTGTCTGACATTGAAGGAGGATCTCAGTGTGGTGAACCACCTATTATTTATTTTGGGACTTCTGTGCACAATTTCCACACATTTGTATTGTGTTTTTAGTCTATTTATGTGGTAAATAAATATTTTCTTATTTGTTTGCATAGATATTAACTTTACAAAAAAAAATGTATATATATATATATATATATATATATATATATAAATATGTATTTTAAATTAAAAATGTTTTTTCTAAGTGAATAACATAGTTATTCAAAGTATTTCTTAAAGGAACAGTCTAGGCAAAATCTAGGAAAAATGTTCATGATTCAGATAGGGTATGCAATTTTAAAACAACATTCCATTTTACTTTTATCATCAAATTTCCTTTGTTCTTTTGGTATTCTTTGTTCAAAGCAAAATCTAGGTAGATCATATGCTAATGTCTAGGCCCTTGAAGGCCGCCTCTTGTCTCAGTGCATTTTGACAGTTGTCACGGCTAGATAGTGCTAGTTCATGAGTGCCATATGATAAAATGTTGCTCACTCCGGTGAAGTTATTTCTGAGTCAGCACTGATTGGCTAAAATGTAAGTCTGTCAAAATAAATGAAATAAGGGGGCAGTCTGCAGAGGCTTAAATACAAGGTAATTAAAGAGATAAAAAAGTTATGCAAAACTGGGGAATGGGTAATGAAGGGATTATCTGTCTTTTTAAACAAAAACAATTCTGGAGTAGACTGTTCCTTTAAATCACTTTTGGCTTTTGCACAGTTCTTCTAGCATACCTTTAGGTTAGTGCTCGAGCAAGACCCAGAATATGCTTTTTTATTGCTCTCCATAGAAGTCTATGGGAAAAGGGAGTTAGAATGGGGTCCCGATCCAACCTCCAGATATTAGTGTGCCTGGATCTTTCTCTATTAACTATAACTTTTTGCTTACGACTTGCCATATTAGCGCAAACATGAATGTGCTATTAATTTACCTTGAGCGGTTTAAACACTCAAGAGTACTAAAAGTCTTGAGCTCCACTTGTAATTAACTCCCGCAAAGAGGTTAGACAAATACAAGTTAAACCCTATGGGTAAATTCCTGCTCACAAGCTAAGCATGAACTTCAGAAAACAGCCAGTAATTGGCAAGTCATGCACTGCTACTACTAATTGGTTCACAAGCTGTGTCATGTTAGGTAGCTTCAATGTTTGCAGCTCCCTGAAGCTTACTTTACCTTTGTATTTACCCTTTGTGGGGTCAAATCAGTATTGCAAAATAACAAATTAGAGTATGAAAATTGTGCATTGCAAACCCATTTAAGCAGCAGAGGCTGATGCTCACATTTCGTTTTCACTTTGAAGAGGAAAAGAATGTTTTTTTCTGTGACAGTGTGATTGCGCTGGTCCTCAGCAATAATAGAACAGCTGCTGAGCATATTGCAAACTCCAAAAGATGTTTAGCCTGATCTGATCACCAGGCTGTTCTTTTTATGTCATTGTTTGATGTGTTCGTTCAGCTCTTTCCCAGATTCATCCACTGGTAACTGTGACCTTGTACTTCATATGCCAATGAACTGTGACAAAGTAAAATTTATATAACAGCATTTCCTACTAAGATAGATTCTGAGCAGAGCAGTATTTTGCACTCCCACTCGTGTGTTATCTGCACTAGAAGTACGTTTTTCCGTGAGTTGGTTAGCACGCGTATTACAAGTTGAAAGTAAAAAAAAATTTGCGTGAACACTAACCCAATGCATGCTAAAGCCAAAGTTAGAATATCGCAACCGTATTAACGTATTCCCCCATATACTTAAATGGAGTGTGAAAAGTGGAAAAAAACTAAAACCCTATACACATGCAAACCCGATTTACTGTAAATATACAGTAAAACACTTTATTAACAATAAATATTGCATAGATATGGTTTAACCTTTTTTCAGCTACTTGATTGCAAAGGGCTCAATGCACTTATATATCTGTCTATGTATGTGTACATACAGTATGTACTTATGTATTTATAAGTGTATATGTCTGTAAATACTTATATATACAAATACATAAATACATATGTACACACATATATAATCATTCTAGCACAAATCACAATTGCGCCCACGTGTTCAAATTTACTTTCAACTTAATGCCGATCGTAATCTTCTGCTAAATATTCTCCCCCCAACAAAAAAGGACTTTTTTAATGTAACAAATTAATTAACAGGGACTCATATTCTTTTTAGCATGAAATAGAAAGAACACGCTTTGTATACTGTGTTTTCTTGGCATGGAATTATAATAATTATAGTGTAATTATTATTTTTTATTTTACAACTAAAATAGTCATACTTTTTAAATTTGAAGGGACATGAAACCAAAAAATTACTCAGATAGAGCATTCAATTTTAAACATATTTTCAATATATTTCTATTATCTATTGTGCTTCATTCTCTTTGTATCCTTTGTTGAAAATCATACCTAGGTAGTCTCAGCAGCAGCATTACACTACTGGGAGCTAGCTGCTTATTGGTGGATGCATGCATATGACTGTTGTCAGTGGCTCACCTGATGTGTTTAGCTAGCTCCCAGTAGTGTTTTGTTGCTGCTTCAACAAAGGATACAAATTTGATAATATATGTAAATTGGAAAGTTGTTTAACCCCTTAATGACCGCAGCACTTTTACATTTTCTGATTGTTTGGGATCAGGCTATTTTTACATTTCTGCTGTGTTTGTGTTTAGCTGTAATTTTCCTCTTACTCATTTACTGTAGATACACATATTATATACTGTTTTTCTCGCCATTAGATGGACTTTCTAAAGATAACAATATTTTCAGAAAATCTTATAATTTACTATAAAAAAAATTATAAAATATGAGGAAAAACTGGAAAAACCACACTTTTTCTAACTTTGACCCTCAAAATCTCATACACTTCTACAACTACCAAAAAACTCCCATGCTAAATAGTTTCTAAATTTTGTCTTGAATTTAGAAATATCCAATGTTTACATGTTGTTTGCTTTTTTTGCAAGTTATAGGGCAATAAGTACAAGTAGCACTTTGCTATTTACAAACAATTGTTTTAAAAAATTAGCGATAGTTACATTGGAACACTAATATCTGTCAGTAATCCCTGAATAACCCTTCACATATATATATTTTTCAAAAGAAGACAACCTAAGGTATTAAACATGGGGTATTTTGACTCTTTCCATGCAACTATTTTACCACCAATCTATGCCAAAGTTGGTGATTTTTTGACAAAATAGCAATTCAAGAATACATTTACTGAGAACAATAAGGTTTACTGCCAAATAACACCTCAATATGTCTTCAGCAGCATCTCCTGAGTACATTGATACCACCCATGTATAGGTGTGTTGGGTTCTCTTGGGGCTAAAAGGCCTTATTTTTAAGGGGCGCATTCCAGTTTTTCAACTTGGAATTTTCACATCTGTCATCATGCACCCATGTCCTATTTGGGACATTTCTGAAGCTGTGCCAATGCAAATTACCCCCATCAAACCTTATATTTTTTAAAAGTAGACACCCTAGGGTATTTCAAATGCTGGTATATTAACACTTTCCATGCACTAATTCAACCACGAGTCTTTGTCAAACTATTGGGCAGTCATTTCTTTGTGTTATTTTTCACACACATTGTACTTTAGACATTGATTCTCAGCTCCTGTTATGTGTTACTGCCAAAGAAGACCCCAATATGTGTTCAACAATATCTCCTGAGTACAGTGATACCACCCATGTATAGGTGTGTTGGGTTCTCTCTGGGCTAAAAGGCCATATTTTTAGGGGGCGCATTCCTGTTTTTCAACTTGGACTTTTCACATCTGTCATCATGCACCCATGTCCTATTTGGGACATTTCTGAAGCCGGCCAATGCAAATTACCCCCATCAAACCAAATATTTTTGAAAAGTAGACACCCTAGGGTATTTCAAATGCTGGTATTTTAACACTTTCCATGCACTAATTCAACCACCAGTCTTTGTCAAACTTTTGGGTAGTCATTTATTTGTGTTATTTTTCACACACACATTGTAGTTTAGGCATGGATTCTCAGTTCATGTTATGTGTTACTGCCACAAAAAAACCTCAATATGTATTCAACAACATCTCCTGAGTACAGTGATACCACTCATGTATAGGTGTGTCGGGTATTCTGGGGGCTAAAAGGCCTTATTTTTAAGGGGCACATTCCAATTTTTCAACTTGGAATTTTCACATCGGTCATCATGCACCCATGTCCTATTTGGGACATTTCTGAAATGGAATTTACCCCCATCAAACCATATATTTTTGAAAAGTAGATACCCTAGGATGTTTCAAATGCTGGTATTTTAACACTTTCTATGCACTAATTCAACCACCAGTCTTTGTCAAACTATTGGGCAGTCATTTCTTTGTGTTATTTTTCACACACATTGTACTTTAGACATTGATTCTCAGCTCCTGTTATGTGTTACTGCCAAAGAAGACCCCAATATGTGTTCACCAACATCTCCTGAGTACAGTGATACCACCTATGCATAGGTTTGTAGGCTTGTTTGGTGGGTGCAATGCCAAATGTCCAACAGGTGTTTGGGATTTTTTTTTCACATTTAACATATTTTCTTTGCCTATTGTCTTTTTGGGGGTCTTTTAACATACCCCAATTTATTTGTTTCCATGAATATGTATATATTTGAAAAGTTGACACCCCAAGGTGTTTTAGCCAAAAAAATTGGAGAAAATGTATGGTGCTAATTTTTCAATTTTCATTTTTACACACACACTGCTTTTTGACTATGATTTAGGAGAGACTGTTGTAAGTTAGTGCAAAAAAAGTACTTCAGGTTGTTTTCTGCAAGGCACCCTGAGAACACCTATGTCCCCCATGCATATGTTTGACAGGGGTTTTGGTAAAAAAAAAAAAAAAAATAAACAGCCCCAATTTTAGAAAAAAATAGATTAGTGAAATGAAAAAATCTGGCACAGTAAAAGTAAAAAAATAAGAAAAAAAACATCTAACAGTAAACATAACCAAAAAAAATAACAGCAAATTTATTTATTTTTTAAAAATTGACCATTGTATGGTACCGCTTGAAGCAGTCCCCAATGCAGAGTCCAGGCTGTCCAGGGCAATCAGGACAGTGATATACAATGTCCCTTCTCTGCCCCCTGTTGGTACAGACTCTGCATTTTTTTGTGATGTCTGCTTTGCGGCAGTAGGGGGGATTTTAAAAATAAAATGAGTAGCCCCAACTCTGCTCTCTCCCATCACTGCCCGGGGAGCAGGTGCATCATGGTACAAAATCCCCAAAATGATCTGGAGCTGAAACTGTAAAAAAGTCTGTTTCATTCCGGGGTTTGCTTTTTTGAACAACAAAAAAGCGTTGTGGGTTGCAATCTGCATTAGGTAAATTGCAACCTTTTTGTACCAGGCCCTTGTCTTCCGCATAATTAGGTAGGGCTGCAGCAGCTGATCAGCCAGATCAACCCCACCCATATGCCGGTTATAAGACTTGATGCACACTGGCTTCCTTATGATCTCAGCTCTGCCACGTACAGAAACCGCCACCGTCCTCTCTGTGTGGATGGTAGTAAGAAGGTATACATCCTTCTTGTCTCTGTACTTAAGTGCCAACAGCTCCTCTTGGCGCAGAGCTGAGGTCTCCCCCCCCTTTGTAGCCGGGTGCGTACAAGTTGTCCTGGGAAACCTGTGCGGTTCTTTTTAATTGTACTGCAAGCTACTGTATCAAAGCAATACAGTAGCTTGAACAAAAGGACACTTGTATAAAAATTGTCTAAGTACAAGTGATACCCTTTGTTCATTAGGGGTAATATCAGGTCCCAGACAATCTTGCCAGTGGTTCCCATATGTTCTGGGCAACCTGGAGGGTCAAGGTGGCTATCCTTTCCCTCATACACCCGGAAGGTCTGAGTATACCCAGTCTCGCTCTCACAGAGCTTATACACCTTTACCTCATACCTGGAGTGCTTGGAAGGAAAATACTGCTTGAATCCCAGCCTTCCCTTATACTTCATCAGGGATTCATCAACGCATATATTCCTTCCAGGTGTATAAGCCTCTGCAAACCTGGCAGAAAAGTGGGTAATCAGGTGGTGGATTTTATACAGCCTGTCAAATTGGGGATGCTCCCTAGGAGGGCACAGGCTGTTCTCGCTGAAGTGCATGAAATGCAGAATCATTTCATACCTCTGCCTCGACATACTCTGGGAGAAAATGGGGGTAGAGCAGATGGGGCTACTGATCCAGTAGGAGCGAATGGAGGGTTTCTTTATGATGCCCATCAGCTTAGTCAATGCCCAGAATTTTTTAAATTCTGGCACATTGATGGGGGCCCATTGCTGCTTTGCCAAATATGTTTCAGGCTTTGCAGCACGGTACTGATGGGCATATAAATTAGTTTGGATGACAATGTTCCCCAATACATCATCGAAACACCTCCAGAAACTGTTGGGGGCTAAAACCTGCCACATCTATATTTATGCCAGCATTTGCTTTGAAGGGTGGGATGTCTGGCCTCTTCAGCGGCAATGGCAGCAACACGCCTCCTTCTGGAAGGGGGGCTAGCAGGGGGGCTGGCAGGGGGGCTAGCAGACACAGATACATCACTATCAGTTGAGACTGCATCTAATGATGTATCTGAGCATATGGCAGGGTCAAAATTGGAGTCTGAGTCAGACATAGAGGCATCTGACACAAGAATAGCATACACCTCCTCAGCACTATATCTTTTCTGTGACATTTTTGTATCTGTCACAAAAAAAATGTACTAAAAAATTTAAATTGAAATTAAATTAATTAACTAAATGGCTCTGAAAAGAGCCTTTGGGCTTTTAAAAAATTACAACAAAAAATTAACCCCTAAAAAAATGCACAGACAGCAAAAAAGTACAGCTTTGCTACTGCCAGTGATTTATAGCGATCACTGGCAAGCTAGGGGTAATGACTCTGGGAATTAAATTAGCTAAATAGCTCTGAAAAGAGCCTTTGGGTTTTTAAAAAATTACAACAAAAATGAACCCCTAAAAAAAATGCACAGACAGCAAAAAAGTACAACTATGCTACTGCCAGTGATTTATAGCGATCACTGGCAAGCTAGGGGTTAAATACTCTGGAAATTAAATTAGCTAAATGGCTCTGAAAAGAGCCTTTGGGTCTTTAAAAAAATGACAACAAAAAAATTTACCCCAGCAAAAAAAGTGCAGCTATGCTACTGCCAGTGATTTATAGTGATCACTAGCAAGCTAGGGGTTAATGGCTCTGAAAAGAGCCTTTGGATTTTTAAATTTTTTACAAATCAAAGAAATAAATCTCTCTCTTCTAAACACAGGTCTCTCTCTCTCTCTCCAACAAAATCGCAAGTGAGGAGAGGGAGGGAGATCCGCACTGATCAGAGTCAATATTTACAAATATTGACTTGATCAGACAAATGGGATATTTTATTCTAAAAAAAAAATTGTGTGGGAAGGCTCAGATTGGGTGACCCTAGCTTGCCCCTATGATGAGGCAGGCTAGGGACACCCCCAGAGGCCCCATGATGCACTGGGCATCCCCACTTTGGAAGACTCGTGGGGGGGGCTATATAGGGGCTTTTATTTTTTTATGTCCGTTTTTTTTTGTTTTTTGTATTTTATATCCTAACTAAGTGCCTCGACCCACCGAGGCACTTAGCACACAAGCTGAGCATCGGAAGCATGTCTGATCGCTTCCGATGCTCTGCTATACTGCCGGGCTCCACGTGGAGCAAAACCGGAAGTGATCACTCAAGGGGGAGTGATCAATCCGGTCCCGGCACTCCAGAACAGTACTGCAGGATGCCTCGACATCCAGGCATCCCTGCACTGAGTTTAGCCGACGACGTGCAGGGTACGTCCTCAGGCGTTAACTGCCTTCCTTTTGTGGACGTACCCTGCACGTCGTTGGTCACTAAGGGGTTAAAAGTGCTGCTCTGTCTAAATCATAAAAGCAAAAGATAGAGAAACGTGTTAAGAAATACATTTTTCTATTTGTTTCTTCATTTGATTAATTAACAAATAACAGGAAAATTCACTAAAATGGTTGTTTTTGTTTTTAAATGAATAACAAACAATTAAACAAGTGTAGTTACTACAAGGTAAAGAGATAATTTATTTATTTAATTTCCTATTTGCTTTATCATTATAAGTCTGTTTTCTGGTGTTGGATGTTGTTTTATTATCATCAAGCCCATCATAAACATACAAGTAGATTAAGAGGGGAGTTTTTCATTATTATAAGATTGCATCTCTAATTTACAACATTGTTTACGTATTTGCATTCATTTCTAACAGATGGTTAATCACTGAGTTATCCTATATAGTAAAGCCTCAATTCCTTTGCACATATATCACACATTTCTGCAGTATTCACACATAAAAAATTATGAAGTACACAACAAGGAATTCAATAAAGTATGGATTCTAAAAAACAAATTGGCTCTAAAAAAAACAAGATTGCTGCTATACTTTATAGAAGTAACTTTACATTATTTGTGAATAGTCACAAAAATATTCCTATGATTAAAGGGTCATAATACCCAAATGTTGAAACACTTGAAAGTGATGCAGTATAGCTGCAAAAAGCTGACAGGAAAATATCACCTGAACATCTCTATGTAAAAAAGAAAGATAATTTACCTCAAAAGTTCCTCGGTAGCCACATCCCATTGTAAAGGACTTCTAAGCAGCAAATCAGCATGTCTGTCCCAGGACAGCTAAGGGAGTGAGCCTTGTGCACACTCATGTTATTTCCCTATTCAGTTTAAAGGAAGTTAACTATGAAATCTCATGAGAATTAAGTGAAATCTCATGAGATCACAGTAAAAGAGTTCATGACCTCAGCACTGCTGATGCTCATTGGCTGCTGTTCATTTCTTCTTCTTCTTTTTTTTTTTTTTACCTGCAGCTGGGCTGCAGCTGAGTATAACTTTTTAAACAGCACTTACTCTGGTGAGCTAAGGAAATTGTGAGGTAAAATATCTTCCTTTTTTACATAGAGATGCTCAGGTGATATTTTCCTGTCAGCTTTTTACAGTTATACTGCATCAGTTTCAAGTGCCTTTAAGCACTAAATTTAGCACAAAATGCGTCAGAGGTTCTCCCTTGCACCACTGCATGCTTGCATTGTTAATCAGTATCAATAAATACTGTTTTTAGCCCTTCACCTCTCGAGTGCTAGGATTTTAGTCTATCTTTGCATACTTTTTACAGCTTGGTCCTGTACGCACACCTGATTCAACATTTGGTTCATGGGTAGGGCGACCATATTGCAGCTTTAAAAAGGGACACATATGAAAAATACATATGTTAGGGTTCTTATACAAAACATTTCTTTAAATAGCCCTGACATGTATTTTTCATATGTGTCCCTTTTTAAAGCTGCAATATGGTCACCCTATTTATGGGAAATGTAGTTTGTATCAGCAAGAGTCCCCTTACACACGCAACAGGCCAATTGAGTAGCAGAAAACTCTGAAGTCACAAAAATTTACTTACCAATTCCATTTTACTGAGGAACTGTCACGTGGGATAATAATAAAGCCTATGTTATTAAATTATCTCACTGGATAGAACAAAAAGGTGCCTTGGCAGTATTGCAGACCTAAACAAGAGTCTGGGCATTCCGGGCATTCTAGAAGTGTGATCAGGATTTTTCATCTATACTTAAGCCCATAAAGGTTTTCAAAAAGACTATTTTCCTTGTAATTTACCTCATCTCTGTGTTTAATTATATGTTGTACTGTAAGATTTTGAAGGTGTTTTTTATGATGTCGGGTCCTTCATAGTGGAAATGATTCTACGTATCAAGAGGACAATGGTTACCTGATAAATCCTGATCTACTCATACGTGCAACTAGCATAACAAGACAAGAGGCGGGTATAAATCTTGTGGTAATAACCAATTTTCAAGTTGTGGTGTGGCAAAGTTTTTTTTTCTTTTCATCAGGCATTTGTTTTACTGTGTTTTATTGAATCTAGGCCAGTGATTGCTTAGATCACAAGTTCATTTAAGCACCACTGGAGGCAAGAAACACAGCAGACTTTGTTAATCATATGCCTTTCCATATTTTGCTTGATTTGTACACTAAAACTTTTGTTGTTTTTAATATCAAGCTACTTAGAGAACCACTGTTGTTTTTGTAAAGTTATATTCCTGGATTGCTTAGTTTTTACAAAACAAAGCCAAAGATTTGCAAATATGTTGACGGTTTAAAATTCTTTTAAAATGTGTGTTTTGTGTGCAGTGATCTTTTGAGATAGATAGATAGATAGATAGATAGATGATAGATAGACAGATAGATGATAGATAGATAGATAGATGATAGATAGATAGATAGATGATAGATAGATAGATAGATAGATAGATAGATAGATAGATAGATAGATAGTAGATTCAGGAGCAATTTAAGAAAGCACTTCTTTACAGAAAGGGTAATTGATTTATAAACTGGAGGATTTTAGGAATGCCTGGGATAAGAGTGAGGCTATTCTAGGTACTAATTAATGCCTGGGACAAGCATAAGGCTATCCTACGTACTAATTAATGGCTGGGACAATCATAAGGCTATCCTACATACTAATTAATTCCTGGGACAAGCATAAGGCTAGCCTACGTACTAATTAATGCCTGGGACAAGCATAAGGCTAGTTTAGAAAAAAGGGCCTCTGCGCTGTGAGTATTTACACAAAGCTGCTAAAAATAAATATAAGGAATCCCCAAACTCCTTAATACAAAATAATTTGGACTAGAGTAATCACTTTAACTACAAACTGTAGCTAAGTGATAAATTGTTTAGCTGCGCTATCCAAAGATAGCTTGATGTGTGCAGTATACTAATATCTAAATAATCCTTGGTTTGCACAACTATATAGCTATTTAACTGAAAATCTGCTTATTATCTACTGATTATGTGTATCTGAATGTTCTAACCATTATGTGCTTGCATTGATTTTATCTGTATTATTAATTTTATCTCTGTTATTTCTTTGCTATTGCATTGTAATAAATGCATTTTAAATACATTTTTATACAGTTGTGCAAACCAAGGATTATTTAGATATTAGTATACTACACACATCAAGCTATCTTAGGATAGCGCAGCTAAATAATTTATCACTTAGCTACAGTTTGTAGTTAAAGTGATTACTCTAGTCCACAAGCATAAGGCTATCCTATATACTAATTAATTCCTGGGACAAGCATAAGGCTATCCTACGTACTAATTAATTCCTGGGACAAGCATAAGGCTATCCTACGTACTAATTAATGCCTGGGACAAGCATAAGGCTATTTTATGTACTAATTAATGCCTGGGACAAGCATAAGGCTATCCTACATACTAATTAATTCCTGGAAAAAGCATAAGGCTATCCTACAAACTAGATAAGTTTGTACTTTTAGGAAATATTAGGCAGACTTGCTGGGTCTATGGTTGTTATCAGCCAGATGGATGCGTGTGTATGTGTCTTTAATATCTGTTTAAACCTCTATATAGCATTAAAACATTTTTTTACAAAAAGTGGTAAATTAGAAAAATAGTAACTAACAACCGTGCTTAAAGTGACCTATGTAACATGTATCCACAACAAATACACTAATTAGTATTCATAAAATTCAGATCCCAAGGCAGGAAAAAAACAATTTTCAATTCACAATGTACGATCATAAATCATCTCTGTTACAAATATAATTTCTTTGCCGACACAACTGATCACCCCAAGTAATTTATAAACATAAATTATAGAAATAATTTATATAGTACAAATATTTGCATAAATAAGCCATTTATCTAAACAAGACTAAAGCATTAAATAATGTTATCAGAATGTGTTTATGCCACAAACTTTACAATCATCTATCACCTCTAAAAAAAATCAGATATATAGACATCTACTTAATATAATGTGATTTGCACAGTTCATAGAGAGTAGTAGGTTACACTGGATTTTCTTGAGAGGAGCATCTGATGTACTATTTATTAAGTGAATTTTGCCTGTGCCATAAGTTTCATGAAAAAATGTATCAATATTTAGGTCATCATTGCCTATGTATTGCTACAAATGGTAGTTTTTTTAATTCCTGTTGAACTGGACTTTTATCTTCATTCCTAGAAGTTGACAGTGCTTTAGCCTTTCAGATATTGTCCTTGTTTCTGCCAGATTATACTTTGATCTCAGACTCTCTCCTGATAACTCGTTAATTTCAGATGAACAGTGAATGTCCTGAGGCATTTCTGATTATTCTTTTGATTGCTGGGGTTTGTTTCATCTCCTGCAACTCCGATATAGAAGTTATTTAATTGTCACCGGCATTTATATACTTGATACTGTTCTGCCTGCCATCCACTTACTAGGTCATGTGGACAACTCTAGCCTACGAACCGTTCAGTTTACCTGCACCCTATTGCTGCCTCATGGCAGCCTAACACCCTAACATAAACCTCTAGTCTAAATACCCCTAATCCGCTGCACCCCAACATCCTTGACACTAAATAAAGTTATTAACCCCTAATCTGCTGCTCCCTGACATCGCCGACACTAAATAAACCTATTAACTCCTAAACCACCAGCCCCCCACATCACAACTAATAAATAAACATATTAACCCCTAAACCACCAGCCACCCACATCGCAAAACACTAGATTAAACTATTAACCCCTAAACCTAACACCCCCCTAACTTTAAATTAAAAGTTACAATATAACTATCTTAAAATAAATAAAAACTTACCTGTGAAATAAAAAAAAGTAATATTAAACTATAAATGAACCTAACATAACTATTCTAATAAAATAAAATAAACTACCAATTAAAAATCCTAAATTACATGATTAAAAAAAAACTAACACTACGAAAAAATAAAAAATCTAAATTACAAATTTAAATAAACCTAACACTACAAAAAAATTAATGCTCCGCACCTCCACAGCTCTGTGCCACTGGGATGAAGATCGAAGGTGCCCCTACAATGGATGAAGACTTATCCCCGCCTGCATGAAGATGGATGTCCAGACTTCAGGAACTGTGAGTAGATTACATACAAATGCTCCTTTAGGGGCAATGGGCATTTTAGGATTTTTTTAGAATTAGGTTTTTATTTTGGGGGGTTGGTTGGGTGGGAGGTTTTACTTTTAGGGGGGCTTTGTAATTTTGTAAGGTAAAAGAGCTGTTTAACTTAGGACAATGCTCTACAAAAGTCCCTTTTAAGGGCTTTTGGTAGTTTATTGTTAGGCTAGGGGGTGTTTTTATTTTGGGGTGGTTTTATTGTTTTTATAGAGCTATTAGATTAGGTATAATTTTTATTATTTTGGATAATATTGTTTTTTTATTTTATGTAATCTTAGTGTTTTTTTAAATTCATAATTTTAGCATTTTTTCTTTTGTAATGTTAGATTTGTTTAAATTTTTCGTAGTATTAGGTTTATTTAAATTTGTAAAAATTTTTTTCGTAGTTTTAGATTTTTTAATTGGTAGTTTATTTTATTTTATTAGAATAGTTATGTTAGGTTAATTTATTTATTTTAAGATAGTTATATTGTAACTTTTAATTTAAAGTTAGGGGGGTGTTAGGTTTAGGGGTTAACTGTTTAATTTAGTGTTTTGCGATGTGGGGGGCTGGTGGTTTGGGAGTTAATAGGTTTAGATTATTAGTTGCTATGTGAGGGGCTAGAGGTTTAGGGGTTAATACTTTATTATAGTGTTGGCAATGTGGGGGGCCGTCGGTTTAGGGGTTAGTAGGTTTAGTTTATTAGTTGCAAGCAAATAAGTAAGCCGAGAACTGTCTGCCAGGGGAGAGAGTGACGAGTGCTACCGGGTTGCAGTATTGCCAATACTTTGGTCTACGATTCCATGTATTGCCACTTAAGTTTAAAGTGTATTTATCATGCTACAATGATGTATGCATGTGCTTATGAAACTTGAAGAGTAGTGACTTCTGGTAGAGCACAAGTGTAATACAAGAAGGGTAGGCAGTTATTAAACTAACACAGAGATTTATACAGCAACATTGGTATAATAATAATAATATATGGATAAGAACACATGAAGCAAAATTCCCTTTTCAGGGCACTTTTTAGAGTAGTTTTTTTGGGGGCGGTTTTGTTAGAGGCTGGTAGGGTTTTTATGTTTTTTTAACCAAAAGAGCTGGTTCACTTTAGGACAATTTGTAGTTTTGTTTTAGAATATTTTGGGGGTGGGTATTTCTTTTGGGTGGGGTAGAATAGTCATAACTTTTATTTTTGGTAATTTATAAGATAAAACAGAATGGAGGGGCGCCTCATGTGTGGTATCATCTATTAATTAACAACGAGTCACAGAACTATTGCCAAATGGGTACTCACAAATTTGGAGAGCACACTTATGTGCTGGTAGGGGCGGGCTGCAGAATTAGAAAGGTGTGACAGCTCACCCACTTGAAGGCGCTCTTGGCGTAAGATGGTGGTGCTATAAGGGAGACAAGAAATACGGGCACTACATGTGCAGACTATTAATGGTACAACCACAACAGATTCCTTAATGTGGAGGGTACTCACATATTCCCAGAGCACACCAATGTGCTTGTAGAAGCAGGCTACAGATTGGTAGAGGTGTGGCAGCTCACCCAAACTCTAGGTATCTTGATATTTGTATGATAATGTGTTCCCTCAGGTGCTGGGCAGGTCTCTCATAGGTGAACAATGGCAGATGGTGGGTAGAAATGAATCCACTCAAAGGATAAAAGATTTATCCAAATTTATTTAAAAAAGCATAAAAGTTTAAAAACAACAGCACAATGATTGCTGATGAGAGTGGATAACAGGGTGTCCAATAATCAACCAATCATGCAACGCGTTTCACGGTTCACAGACCGTTTCATCAGGCATAAAAAATCATAATAAATCATGCTACCCTTCACTGCCTTATATACCTCACTAATGAACAGAACAAAACACCTCTTTTTGCTGGAGAATGATTGATGTGGTACACCTGTGTGGGTTAGTCCAAATCACTGGCCTAGAGGTGAAAAATCCCTCTTGACTCTGTAAACACTCACCTATGTTTGCATTTATTAATCTATTCTCTGCAGTACAATTATCTGGTGGAATAAACTTCATAACTAATCATTGTTATTAAAAAGCTCCAAACTGGTGAACATGTAAATAGGTTCCCTTACTGGGATAGATGATCCCTCCTACCCCTTTTATTTTACACATTTTAGGTGGTATAACCCTTCCAAATATATTTTGGGAGTCTGTATTTGACAACACTATGATTGATGTGGTACACCTGTGTGGGTTAGTCCAAATCACTGGCCTAGAGGTGAAAAATCCCTCTTGACTCTGTAAACACTCACCTATGTTTGCATTTATTAATCTATTCTCTGCAGTACAATTATCTGGTGGAATAAACTTCATAACTAATCATTGTTATTAAAACGCTCCAAACTGGTGAACATGTAAATAGGTTCCCTTACTGGGATAGTCGATAGACAGAATATCCTTACCCCTAAATATCAAAATTTGACCATATCATCTAATAACAATCCCAAGGAACCACTTTTCATTACACAATTTAATTCACAACACACCTATATAAAGAAAACTTTGAAAAAACACTGGCCTATTATAATGAAAGACCCAATTCTGAAACATAGTATCACCAGCAATCCACGTGTAGTATTCCGAAGAGTACCGACCCTGAAACAAAAACTGGCCCCAAGTAAAGTTGTGATTTCCAAGAGAAATCGTATACATCAGCCCACACTTACTATAAACAAGAATTTTAAGATAGGAGCTTTTAGGTGTAACAAATCACGTTGCCATATGTGTAGGTATATAACACATGGACAAACATCTGTGAAATGTCATACGACAGGGAAAGTATTTACCATCAAAAATAGGATAGATTGTGGCACAGATTATGTTAATTACGTATTGACCTGCAGATGTGGCCTTCAATATTTGGGCCGCACCTGCAGGAAGATACGCACGAGATGGAGTGAGCACTTAAGAAATATAAAAAAACAATCACTCAAACATAGTATTTCAAGACACAGCACCATCCAACATTATGGACATCAACACACCTTTTCTATCACTCCACTCGAACACATCCCCCACAAAATAGGTTATAATAGGTACACCCGTCTACGCCAGAGGGAAACATATTGGATTTATAAATTCCAGTCTCTGTTTCCCTCTGGCTTAAATGAAGTTATTGATTTGGCAGCTTTTTAGTTTAGTTCACCCCTACATACACTTTAGTCACCCCTTAAGTCTTACTATCTACTATTCTCTATATTGTCTATTACTATTGTTCCCCGGTCCTGGCACACATTATTACGATATCCCCGTGATAGATTTTCTATCCAATTATCTTTTTAATAGATTTTTCTTTTTCCTACCAAGATCTTCCAGATTATCACTATAAATCCATCACTATAAGTTTTTCACGAGTATCACTATGAGATTAGATTACAATTCATTATTATATTAAGATATTTCCCGTTCAACCTCTCACAGATGAATCTTCCCTCTAGTCCATTTTATTAATTCGTTAACTAAGTTATTTTTTTTCTCACTCCAGTATTTCCCCCCCATTTTCTCCATTATTTCAGCATGATGACATTCCATACACATTCACTACACCTCACATTTCACTTTATAGGTTTAGTCTATCATCCTTTATCCTATATTGCATAACACAACTTGCGTTTTTTTGGAATCAATTATATCCCCCTGGATATATCCCCCTGGACATATACCAGTTATTAGGGATATACTCACTTGTAAACTTAATAAGAATTTAGAAATGTCATTTGGTCAAGTTAGGCCATGTATTGTATTATATAAAGATTTTGGTAGGCAATTAGCCAGAGAATGAAATAAATGCCGGCGAATAGAAACACAAGACACAAAGTTCATTATATAGCGGTTTGAGAAACGACAATAATATTGTAACACACACGTAGTAAAAAAGGAAAATCACTTACTCCCGATCCATACAAACAATATAACACACCCTACAATAAAGAACTAGAGTGACACTGTTGCGAGTATTGCAACAATCGCTATGCACATACTGACATGTCAGCCAATCACAAACTAATTTGCACTAAGAGAGTGATTGGCTAGTTTACACACACCCACTTTTGAGGAAAACTGCAATCCGGATTAAGAAAGTGATTGGCCAGGCTACACACACACCCACTTTTAAGGAAAACTGTAAGCAGGTCCTCGGTTGGGTTATCATTGCATAATAATCAGATATTTCCGCAACTACGGTTGCGAGGCTGACGATCTCTATACTTCTATAAGAAGGGCTTTTTGGCTGTTGCAATTGGGGCTTGTAAACGGAACTCTAGCCGTCATGTTCGGTCAGTGGACCGCTGAGATGGCTTCAAAGCAGACTGTCAAATCTTAGAGACTCAGGGGGCGTCTATCATAGACAGCACCCTGTCAAATGACAATATGAACAATTACTGGTTCTGGGTAACAAGTGGGTGGTGGCGGTCGGCCTCCACGTCACGCGGCCACTGCCCAAATAGCAACTTTGACCAATAGAATAAGAGTGTTCAGGCTAGTAAATAACAACATAGAACCGCTACACGATCTGTATGTGTTCATAACAAAGTAGGAATTATACAGTTTTAGTTGCTACTAGTAGTTTAAACTAGACAAATTGAACTAAACATTTAAATTGACACAAATTTCGATATAACTTTTCATTACATAGTGTTGTCAAATACAGACTCCCAAAATATCTTTGGAAGGGTTATACCACCTCAAATGTGTAAAATAAAAGGAGTGGGAGGGATCATCTATCCCAGTAAGGGAACCTATTTACATGTTCACCAGTTTGGAGCTTTTTAATAACAATGATAAGTTATGAAGTTTATTCCACCAGATAATTGTACTGCAGAGAATAGATTAATAAATGCAAACATAGGTGAGTGTTTACAGAGTCAAGAGATATTTTTCACCTCTAGGCCAGTGATTTGGACTAACCCACACAGGTGTACCACATCAATCATTCTCCAGCAAAAAGAGGTGTTTTGTTCTGTTCATTAGTGAGGTATATAAGGCAGTGAAGGGTAGCATGATTTATTATGATTTTTTTATGCCTGATGAAACGGTCTGTGAACCGTGAAACGCGTTGCATGATTGGGTGATTATTGGACACCCTGTTATCCACTCTCATCAGCAATCATTGTGCTGTTGTTTTTAAACTTTTATGCTTTTTTAAATAAATTTGGATATATCTTTTATCCTTTGAGTGGATTCATTTCTACCCACCATCTGCCATTGTTCACCTATGAGAGACCAGCCCAGCACCTGAGGGAACACATTATCATACAAATATCAAGATACCTAGAGTTTGGGTGAGCTGCCACACCTCTACCAATCTGCAGCCTGCTTCTACAAGCACATTGGTGTGCTCTGGGAATATGTGAGTACCCTCCACATTAAGGAATCTGTTGTGGTTGTACCATTAATAGTCTGCACATGTGGTGCCCGTATTTCTTGTCTCCCTTATAGCACCACCATCTTACGCCAAGAGCGCCTTCAAGTGGGTGAGCTGTCACACCTTTCTAATTCTGCAGCCCGCCCCTACCAGCACATAAGTGTGCTCTCCAAATTTGTGAGTACCCATTTGGCAATAGTTCTGTGACTCGTTGTTAATTAATAGATGATACCACACATGAGGCGCCCCTCCATTCTGTTTTATCTTATATAGTACCACCTGGACCATCCAGTGAGGAGGAGGCAGCCGCTACAGCAATCGTTATCCTTTGAAGAACATATAAAGGACTGTCTAATTTTTCACAATTGCAAGTGTATTTTCACTACAGTATCTAAGAATTTACTGTTTTCTGCCTTTATTGTGTATATACTCATCTATGATAGCTTAACATTGCCCCATCATATATACTTTTGTTCTAGATTAATGATTATACTTCATCTTGAGCGCCCCCTTCAGTGATTAGGTTTTTACAGTATATTTTTGGTAATTTGTTTGCTATTTTTTGTAATGGTAGGTTTTGTTTTTTTGTGATTGTAGGGTTTTTTATTTAACAATAATGGAAGATTTTCTAATGTTAGTTGTTGTTTTTTACAGCAATGTTAGATTTTTTTAACATTAATGGTAGCTTTTTTAAAAAATGTAAAGCTTAGTTTTTTGTTTTTTTTTCCAGGTAAGTTTTTATTTTTTTAAGGAAGTTTTTTTTTTTTAAAGGTAGGTTTAGTCTATTTTGGGTTAATTTAGGGGGTGTTAGGTTAGGGAATCTAGTTGTTAGTGGGTTACTTTGAGTTAGAGGGGCTGGCGGTTAAGTGGTTATTAGAGTAGGGGTCTGATTGCGATTTGGGTTAGCGCACAAGTAGGGTGTTATGTTTAGTCAGGACTTATGGATGTGGGGGTTATGGTTTAAGGATAATAGTGTCATTGGAACTTTACAAATTGGGGAGAGGGGGCAATTTAGGGGTTATTAGAGTAGGGGTCTGATGGCGATTCGGGTAGGGTGTTATGTTTTTTTCCACTACTTTTTCCCATTTACATCTATGTAGGAATAGTTTATTGTGCATGCAATATTATAAGTTCAGATTTTTGTGCTCGTCGGGTTAGTGCTGGAGCGATAACTTTTTACTTTCAACTAGTACTACGAGCACAACCCGACGAGCCCAAATGCTTTACTTCTAGTGATGTTAGCGTTCTATCGAAAGTGCTAATTAGCGCTCCACTTGTAATCTAACCCTTTATGAGGAACAATAATGAAATTAAAGGGACATGAAAATCCAATTTTTTCTTTAATGATTCAGAAAGAACATACAATTTTAAACAACTTTCCAATTTACTTCTATCATCAATTTTTTTTTCTTGTTTACTTTATTGAAAAGCATAAAGGTACGTTGTCTGCAGTACTATATGGCAGCAGCTTTGCAACAATGTTATACATTAGCAAGAGCACTAGATGGCAGCAGTTTTATAATAATGTTATACATTAGCAAGAACACTAGATGGCATCAGTTTTATAATAATGTTATACATTAGCAAGAGCACTAGATGGCAGCAGTTTCTAACAATGTTATACATTAGCAAGAGCACTAGATGGCAGCAGGTTCTAACAATGTTATACATTAGCAAGAGCACTAGATGGCAGCAGTTTTATAATAATGTTATACATTAACAAGAGCATTAGATGGCAGCAGTTTTATAAATATGTTATACATTAGCAAGAGCACTAGATTGCAGCAGTTTTATAACAATGTTATACATTAGCAAGAGCACTAGATGGCAGCAGTTTTATAATACTGTTATACATTAGCAAGAGCACTCTATGGCAGCAGTTTTTATAACAATGTTATACATTAGCAAGAGCACTAGATGGCAGCAGTTTATAACAATGTTATACATTAGCAAGAGCACTAGATGGCAGCAGTTTTAGAATAATGCTATACATTAGCAAGAGCACTAGATGGCAGCAGTTTTATAATACTGTTATACATTAACAAGAGCACTAGATGGCAGCAGTTTTATAATAATGTTATACATTAGCAAGAGCACTAGATGGCAGCATTTTTATAACAATGTTATACATTAGCAAGAGCACTAGATGTCAGCAGTTTTATAACAATGTTATACATTAGCAAGAGCACTAGATGGCAGCATTTTTATAACAATGTTATACATTAGCAAGAACACTAGATGGCAGCAGTTTTATAACAATTTTATACATTAGCAAGAGCACTAGATGGCAGCAGTTTTATAATAATGCTATACATTAGCAAGAGCACTAGATGGCAGCAGTTTTATAATACTGTTATACATTAGCAAGAGCACTAGATGGCAGCAGTTTTATAATAATGTTATACATTAGCAAGAGCACTAGATGGCAGCATTTTTATAACAATGTTATACATTAGCAAGAGCACTAGATGGCAGCAGTTTTATAACAATGTTATACATTAGCAAGAGCACTAGATGGCAGCATTTTTATAACAATGTTATACATTAGCAAGAGCACTAGATGGCAGCAGTTTTATAACAATGTTATACATTAGTAAGAGCACTAGATGGCAGCAGTTTTATAACGATGTTATACATTAGTAAGAGCACTAGATGGCAGCAGTTTTTATAACAATGTTATATATTAGCAAGAGCACTAGATGGCAGCAGTTTTATAATAATGTTATACATTAGCAAGAGCACTAGATGGCAGAAGTATTATAATAATGTTATACATTAGCAAGAGCACTAGATGGCAGCAGTATTATAATAATGTTATACATTAGCAAGAGCACTAGATGGCAGCAGTTTTATAAAAATGTTATACATTAGCAAGAGCACTAGATGGCAGCAGTTTTATAACAATGTTATACATTAGCAAGAGCACTAGGTGGCAGCAGTTTTATAATACTGTTATACATTAGCAAGAGCACTAGATGGCAGCAGTTTTTATAACAATGTTATGCATTAGCAAGAGCACTAGATGGCAGCAGTTTATAACAATGTTATACATTACAAAGAGCACTAGATGGCAGCAGTTTTTATAATAATGTTATACATTAGCAAGAGCACTAGATGGCAGCAGTTTTATAACAATGTTATACATTAGCAAGATCACTAGGTGGCAGCAGTTTAATAATACTGTTATACATTAGCAAGAGCACTAGATGGCAGCAGTTTTTATAACAATGTTATACATTAGCAAGAACACTAGATGGCAGCAGTTTTATAACAATTTTATACATTAGCAAGAGCACTAGATGGCAGCAGTTTTATAATAATGCTATACATTAGCAAGAGCACTAGATGGCAGCAGTTTTATAATACTGTTATACATTAGCAAGAGCACTAGATGGCAGCAGTTTTATAATAATGTTATACATTAGCAAGAGCACTATATGGCAGCATTTTTATAACAATGTTATACATTAGCAAGAGCACTAGATGTCAGCAGTTTTATAACAATGTTATACATTAGCAAGAGCACTAGATGGCAGCAGTTTTATAACAATGTTATACATTAGCAAGAACACTAGATGGCAGCAGTTTTATAACAATTTTATACATTAGCAAGAGCACTAGATGGCAGCAGTTTTATAATAATGCTATACATTAGCAAGAGCACTAGATGGCAGCAGTTTTATAATACTGTTATACATTAGCAAGAGCACTAGATGGCAGCAGTTTTATAATAATGTTATACATTAGCAAGAGCACTAGATGGCAGCAGTTTTATAACAATGTTATACATTAGCAAGAGCACTAGATAGCAGCAGTTTTATAACAATGTTATACATTAGCAAGAGCACTAGATGGCAGCAGTTTTATAACAATGTTATACATTAGTAAGAGCACTAGATGGCAGCAGTTTTATAATGATGTTATACATTAGTAAGAGCACTAGATGGCAGCAGTTTTATAACAATGTTATATATTAGCAAGAGCACTAGATTGCAGCAATTTTATAATAATGTTATACATTAGCAAGAGCACTAGATGGCAGCAGTATTATAATAATGTTATACATTAGCAAGAGCACTAGATGGCAGCAGTATTATAATAATGTTATACATTAGCAAGAGCACTAGATGGCAGCAGTTTTATAAAAATGTTATACATTAGCAAGAGCACTAGATGGCAGCAGTTTTATAACAATGTTATACATTAGCAAGAGCACTAGATGGCAGCAGTTTTATAACAATGTTATACATTAGCAAGAACACTAGATGGCAGCAGTTTTATAACAATTTTATACATTAGCAAGAGCACTAGATGGCAGCAGTTTTATAATAATGCTATACATTAGCAAGAGCACTAGATGGCAGCAGTTTTATAATACTGTTATACATTAGCAAGAGCACTAGATGGCAGCAGTTTTATAATAATGTTATACATTAGCAAGAGCACTAGATGGCAGCATTTTTATAACAATGTTATACATTAGCAAGAGCACTAGATGTCAGCAGTTTTATAACAATGTTATACATTAGCAAGAGCCCTAGATGGCAGCAGTTTTATAACAATGTTATACATTAGCAAGAGCACTAGATGGCAGCAGTTTTATAACAATGTTATACATTAGTAAGAGCACTAGATGGCAGCAGTTTTATAATGATGTTATACATTAGTAAGAGCACTAGATGGCAGCAGTTTTATAACAATGTTATATATTAGCAAGAGCACTAGATGGCAGCAGTTTTATAATAATGTTATACATTAGCAAGAGCACTAGATGGCAGCAGTATTATAATAATGTTATACATTAGCAAGAGCACTAGATGGCAGCAGTTTATAACAATGTTATACATTAGCAAGAGCACTAGATGGCAGCAGTTTTATAATACTGTTATACATTAGCAAGAGCACTAGATGGCAGCAGTTTTTATAACAATGTTATACATTAGCAAGAACACTAGATGGCAGCAGTTTTATAACAATTTTATACATTAGCAAGAGCACTAGATGGCAGCAGTTTTATAATAATGCTATACATTAGCAAGAGCACTAGATGGCAGCAGTTTTATAATACTGTTATACATTAGCAAGAGCACTAGATGGCAGCAGTTTTATAATAATGTTATACATTAGCAAGAGCACTAGATGGCAGCATTTTTATAACAATGTTATACATTAGCAAGAGCACTAGATGTCAGCAGTTTTATAACAATGTTATACATTAGCAAGAGCACTAGATGGCAGCAGTATTATAATAATGTTATACATTAGCAAGAGCACTAGATGGCAGCAGTTTTATAAAAATGTTATACATTAGCAAGAGCACTAGATGGCAGCAGTTTTATAACAATGTTATACATTAGCAAGAGCACTAGGTGGCAGCAGTTTTATAATACTGTTATACATTAGCAAGAGCACTAGATGGCAGCAGTTTTTATAACAATGTTATACATTAGCAAGAGCACTAGATGGCAGCAGTTTATAACAATGTTATACATTAGCAAGAGCACTAGATGGCAGCAGTTTTATAATAATGTTATACATTAGCAAGAGCACTAGATGGCAGCAGTTTTATAACAATGTTATACATTAGCAAGAGCACTAGGTGGCAGCAGTTTTATAATACTGTTATACATTAGCAAGAGCACTAGATGGCAGCAGTTTTTATAACAATGTTATTCATTAGCAAGAGCACTAGATGGCAGCAGTTTATAACAATGTTATACATTAGCAAGAGCACTAGATGGCAGCAGTTTTATAATAATGCTATACATTAGCAAGAGCACTAGATGGCAGTAGTTTTATAATACTGTTATACATTAGCAAGAGCACTAGATGGCAGCAGTTTTATAATAATATTATACATTAGCAAGAACACTAGATGGCAGCATTTTTATAACAATGTTATACATTAGCAAGAGCACTAGATGGCAGCAGTTTTATAACAATGTTATACATTAGCAAGAGCACTAGATGGCAGAAGTTTTATAATAATGCTATACATTAGCAAGAGCACTAGATGGCAGCAGTTTTATAACAATGTTATACATTAGCAAGAGCACTAGATGGCAGAAGTTTTATAACAATGTTATACATTAGCAAGATCACTAGATGGCAGCAGTTTTATAATAATGTTATACATTAGCAAGAGCACTAGATGGCAGCAGTTTTTTTAACAATGTTATACATTAGCAAGAGCACTAGATGGCAGCAGTTTTATAATAACGTTATACATTAGCAAGAACACTAGATGGCAGCAGTTTTATAATAACATTATACATTAGCAAGAGCACTAGATGGCAGCAGTTTAATAATAACGTTATACATTAGCAAGAGCACTATATGGCAGCAGTTTTATAATAATGTTATATATTAGCGAGAGCACTAGATGGCAGCAGATTTATAACAATGTTATACATTAGCAAGAGCACTAGATGTCAGCAGTTTTATAACAATGTTATATATTAGCAAGAGCACTAGATGTCAGCAGTTTTATAACAATGTTATACATTAGCAAGAGCACTAGATGGCAGCATTTTTATAACAATGTTATACATTAGCAAGAGCACTAGATGGCAGCAGTTTTATAACAATGTTATACATTAGTAAGAGCACTAGATGGCAGCAGTTTTATAACAATGTTATATATTAGCAAGAGCACTAGATGGCAGCAGTTTTATAATAATGTTATACATTAGCAAGAGCACTAGATGGCAGCAGTTTTTTTTAACAATGTTATACATTAGCAAGAGCACTAGATGGCAGCAGTTTTATAATAACGTTATACATTAGCAAGAACACTAGATGGCAGCAGTTTTATAATAACGTCATACATTAGCAAGAGCACTAGATGGCAGCAGTTTTAAAATAACGTTATACATTAGCAAGAGCACTAGATGGCAGCAGTTTTATAATAATGTTATACATTAGCAAGAGCACTAGATGGCAGCAGTTTTATAACAATGTTATACATTACCAAGAGCACTAGATGGCAGCAGTTTTATAACAATGTTATACATTAGCAAGAGCACTAGATGGCAGCAGTTTTATAACAATGTTATATAATAGCAAGAGCACTAGATGGCAGCAGCTTTATAACAATGTTATACATTAGCAAGAGCACTAGATGGCAGCAGTTTTATAACAATGTTATATATTAGCAAGAGCACTAGATGGCAGCAGTTTTATAATAATGTTATACATTAGCAAGAGCACTAGATGGCAGCAATTTTATAACAATGTTATACATTAGCAAGAGCACTAGATGGCAGCAGTTTTATAAAAATGTTATACATTAGCAAGAGCACTAGATGGCAGCACTATTTCCTGTCATGTACTGCTTCAGGCATGTGCATGCTATTTATCTAGATATCTCTTCAACAAAGAATAACATAAGAACAAACAAATTTGGCAATAGAGTTAAATAGGAAACTTTTTAAAATTTGTATTCTCTTTCTGAATCATAAAATAAAAATGTTGGGTTTCATGTTTTTGAATACAAGGGATGTATGTCTATTTTGTATTTATTCACATTCTCTGAAGCATTACAATTAGAATGTAATCCATATGGTATATTCTGTCAAAAATGTTTCTAGCTAATCTGAACACTGCACAGTAAGGTAAAATAAATCATATGCTAAAAACGATACGTAAAACAGCAACAGTTTCTATTTTATTTGTGTGTTACAAGAACAGCAATATTTTTGCCCATGTCATGCATTCCAGCTAATGAACAGGTTGGAGCAATTTAATATTTTATAACTGAATAGAACAAATGGGAGTCTATCTGAAATAAAAGCACTCTGGAGAAATTGCATGGACAGATCTGCTACTGTACGCACAGATAATTATAATGTGTATACAGTGGATTTTGAAGCAGATTTGTAAATGAAATATTCGCATGGCAGAAGTTTTAAAGTGTAATCTATTATATCTATTTGTTAATATTGCCACATAGAAAGAAACGCCAGATAAAACCGCTAAACCGCACATACAATTATATATAACTATGAACATTAGCTAGAATCTTTTTGCTGTTGCATTTGTTTAAATGCTTAGGGCAAGATTACAAGTGGCGCGCAAACAAGATTGTGAGGGTTTTCACAATTGTTTGTGCTCCATTTAATTTGCGCTGATATTACAAGTTGAGCGCTACAGTGATTTCAACAGAATGAACAACCTCATGGTGAAATAGCAAAGCAGGACCCAATTGCTCTTGAAAGGTTAAAAACAGTTTATTAAAAGCAATGTGTTTCTTGGCTAAATCTGCAGCTATTTCATCAGGCTTATAATACACCATTAAAAACAACTACTAAATTTACAGCCCAACCCAACCAATCAGGATCAAATGTCCAGATTACATCCGATATGAAATCATCTAATATGATAAAACTATATAAAAAAATTACTAGATACATACTATATACAGGCCCAACTTGGAACTGCTTTCCTAGATCACCACATGGTTGTTTATTCTGTTGGAAGGAGTCAGATTTTTGCTAAGTTACCTGATCCGGTGTAAGGAAGCCATTTCTTCCTGGGTGACATCGTGGGTCCAGAGGTGGGATGTTGTCAGGGTTTCACTCTGATTTCAATGTTATTTGCTGCTTTTTATCTTGGCTGCCATTTTGACTCACCTGTTCTCCTTGTCTGCAAGCAGAGTGTATAACGCCACTCACTACTTCCAGGCTCCCTCTTATGGCCAAACTAAAGAACATCATCAGAAAGAGACAGGTTGCAGTCCCAGCATGATGATGTCATCACTCCCTATTTAAATGCCTCAGTCCTGTTGGCCATTGCCCTTGCATTGTCTCTGATCTCTCTGTGAATTCCTGTCCCTGCGTATAACCTGGCTCTTTTGACGTCCCTTCTGGTTTCTGATCTCTCCTGACTTCACTGACCTTTGTATTCCTGACCCCGGCTCATCTGACTACTTGCTTTGGTTACTGACCCAGTTCATCTGACTACCTGCTCCATCTTTGATTCCTGGCTTGCCATTTGGCTTTTGGACTCTTTATTTTTTGTTATTTTTTAAATAAAGGTGTGATTAATTTTACATGTTACGTCTCTCTCTGGTTCCTGGTACCCTGACAGCAGTTTTGGGGAGACTCTGACATCCCGTGCTGCTTCATAAGGTGCTTTGCCACATGATTGAGATACTTAATTAGACACTACTTTTCTTGCATACTACACAATTAGGTGCCTTGTTATATTGCATCCTTTAGATGATATATGTGGCTGGTATTAAAAACAAAGAGCTGCCAGTGGTAGAAAATCCATGCAAGGAGTTGGATTTGGGAGGTCAGCATCTGTTGTTGGACTTTTTTATTATTATTGGTCTATTTGGGACTTTTGTACATTGGTCTTATAGTTACTAACACTTCCTTACATCAATGTTTTATGTGTTTTTAAGGTTACTTAGTTATAATTATGGACGTATAAGTACTTGTTGAGTAACTGAGGTGAGCGCCCCCTATAGTGACTTATCAGTCCTGCGGATATTCATAAATTGCACAAAATATAAAATATTGTATTAGCCAGACTAATCTTCAGTTTGCAGGCATCTCACATACAACATTTCACCATATTTTTACTATTATTATTGTGCTGTTCTATTGCAGGTGCAGGAGAATCAGATGGCATAATCTGCAAACACATATATACATAATACCAACAAAGACTGTAATTCCCACAGTAACAGACATCCATGCCAAAGCTTTCCTCAGGGCAGATTATTACGTTGCTGTATAGACTCCTGGAACAATGATATAATTGGATAGAAAGCTGTCCCAGGGAAATCAGGACAGTTGGTGAGCATGTTATTTTGCACAAGTAGATGCTAAAGCACCATAGTACAGAAGATTTTGCATAAAAGATTACAAGTCCCATGATGCATTGCGCTGGTTTTATGGTTCGGCTTTGGTGTCTTGCAGTGAATGAAACTCAGCAATCTAGCCTCTAGCTGTGACTGATTAAACTTATTGTATTTGTTTCATGGCAGACCAAGTATATGAGCTTAATCTGTAATGCTCTGTTTTAAAAGGAGATAAAAAGGGAAATTGTACTAAAAATATGAAAAAAGCAGCATTCACACAGATTGACATTTTTATGCTGTCTAAATTACAGTTTTAAATAAATACCAGTATAATTTGTGCTTTCCCTGTGTTCATCGACCTACTAACTTTTCTGTACTTCCTACTAATACTTCATAAACATTAGCATGAAGTACTTATCAACCAATGAGCATTAGTATTAAGTACCTATCAGCTAATGAGCATTAGTATGAAGTACCTATCAACCAATAAGGATTAGTATGAAATACCTATCAACCAATGAACATTAGTATGAAGTACCTATCAACCAATGGTCATTAGTATGAAATACCTATCAACCAATGAGCATTAGTATGAAATACCTATCAACCAATGAACATTAGTATGAAATAGCTATCAACCAATGAGCATTTGTAGGAAATACCTATCAACCAATGAGCATTAGTATGAAATACCTATCAATCAGTGAGCATTAGTATGAAGTACCTATCAACCAATGAGCATTAGTAGGAAATACCTCTCAATCAATGAGCATTAGTAGGAAATACCTATCAACCAATGAGCATTAGTATGAAGTACCTATCAACCAATGAGCATTAGTAGGAAATACCTCTCAATCAATGAGCATTAGTAGGAAATACCTCTCAATCAATGAGCATTAGTAGGAAATACCTATCAACCAATGAGCATTAGTATGAAATACCTATCAACTAATGAGCATTAGTATGAAGTACCTATCAGCCAATGGTCATTAGTACAAAATACCTATCAATCAATGAGGATTAGTATAAAATACCTATCAACCAATGAGCATTAGTATGAAGTACCTATCAACCAATGGTCATTAGTATGAAATACCTATCAACCAATGAGCATTAGTATGAAATACCTATCAACCAATGAGCATTAGTATGAAGTACCTATCAACCAATGAGCATTAGTATGAAATACCTATCAACCAATGAGCATTAGTATGAAGTACCTATCATTAATGAGCATTCACATTAAGTACCTATAAACCAATGAGCATTAGTATGAAATACATGTGTGTGTTTGTTTATACGGATGAATTGTATGGAGTCTATTTAACAAAGGTCTGTCGGACCTGATCCAACAGTGCGGATCAGGTCCGACAGACCTTGCTGAATTTAGAGAGCAATACGCTCTTCGTATTCAGCATTGCACCAGCAGCTCTTGTGAGCTGCTAGTGCAACGCCGCCCCCTGCAGATTCGCGGCCAATCGGCCGCCAGCAGGGGGGGTGTTAATCAACCCGATCTTACTTGATCGGGTTGAATTGCAGCGATGTCTGTCCGCCTCCTCAGAGCAGGCGAACAGGTTATGGAGAACGGTCTTTAGACCTCTGCTTCATAGCTGGTGTTTCTGGCGAGCTTGCAGGCTCGCCAGAAACACGGGGCCTCAAGCTCTATCCGGAGCTTGATAAATGGGCCCCAGAATGTGTGTTTGTTTAAATGGATGACTTGCGCGTGTGAGTTTGTTTAGATGGATGAATTGCACGTGTGAGTTTGTTTAAATGGATGAATTGCACGTGTGAGTTTGTTTAAATGGATGAATTGCACGTGTGTATTTGTTTAAATGGATGAATTGCATGTGTGTGTTTGTTTATATGGATGAATTTCACGTGTGTGTTTGTTTATATGGATGAATTGCACGTGTGTGTTTGTTTAAATGGATGAATTGCATGTGTGAGTTTGTTTAGATGGATGAATTGCACGTGTGAGTTTGTTTAAATGGATGAATTGCACGTGTGAGTTTGTTTAAATGGATGAATTGCACGTGTGTGTTTGTTTAAATGGATGAATTGCACGTGTGTGTTTGTTTAAATGGATGAATTGCACGTGTGAGTTTGTTTAGATGGATGAATTGCAAGTGTGTTTTTGTTTAAATGGATGAATTGCACATGTGTGTTTGTTTAAATGGATGAATTGCACGTGTGTGTTTGTTTAAATGGATGAATTGCATGTGTGTGTTTGTTTATATGGATGAATTTCACGTGTGTGTTTGTTTATATGGATGAATTGCACGTGTGTGTTTGTTTATATGGATGAATTGCACGTGTGTGTTTGTTTATATGGATGAATTGCACGTGTGTGTTTGTTTATATGGATGAATTGCGTGTGTGTGTTTGTTAATATGGATGAATTGCGTGTGTGTGTTTGTTAATATGGATGAATTGCATGTGTGTGTTTGTTAATATGGATGAATTGCGTGCGTGTGTTTGTTTATATGGATGAATTGCGTGTGTGTGTTTGTTTATATGGATGAATTGCGTGTGTGTGTTTGTTAATATGGATGAATTGCGTGTGTGTGTTTGTTTAGATGGATGAATTGCATGTGTGTGTTTGTTAATATGGATGAATTGCGTGTGTGTGTTTGTTTATATGGATGAATTGCGTGTGTGTGTTTGTTTATATGGATGAATTGCGTGTGTGTGTTTGTTAATATGGATGAATTGCACGTGTGTGTTTGTTTAAATGGATGACTTGCGTGTGTGTGTTTGTTAATATGGATGAATTGCACTTGTGTATTTGTTTATATGGATGAATTGCACTTGTGTCTTTGCTTATATGGATGAATTGAATGTGTGTGTTTGTTTATATGGATGAATTGCGCATGTATGTTTGTTTATATGGATGAATTGCGCGTGAGTGTTTGTTTAAATGGATGAATTGCACTTGTGTCTTTGTTTATATGGATGAATCACGCGTGTGTTTGTTTATATGGATGAATTGCACTTGTGTCTTTGTTTATATGGATGAATTGTACGTGTGTTTGTTTAAATAGATGAATTGCACATGTTTGTTTATATGGATGAATTGCATGTGTGTGTTTTTTTAAATGGATGAATTGCACTTGTGTCTTTGTTTATATGGATGAATTGCACGTGTGTTTGTTTAAATAGATGAATTGCACGTGTGTTTGTTTAAATGGATGAATTGCACATGTTTGTTTATATGAATTTATTGCGTGTGTGTGTTTTTTTAAATGGATGAATTGCGCGTGTGTTTGTTTAAATGGATGAATTGCGCGTGTGTTTGTTTAAATGGATGAATTGTGTGTGTGTTTGTTTATATGGATGAATTGCGTGTGTGTTTGTATAAATGGATGAATTGCACGTGTGTGTTTGTATAAATGGATGAATTGCACGTGTGTGTTTGCACATGTCTGTGTAAGTATAAGTGCATGACTGTATTCAGGGTTTTATTCCTTTGGCTTTTTTTTTTGTTAAAATTTTCAAGTATTTTTGTCTAGCTATTTTTCAACTCCAGGAAATATCCCACACAACACATTCTGTTAAAATATATGAGCATATATTTTTTTCAAATAATTGATGGATGATTGTAAATATAGTTTGTCTTCACTGGTCGCAAAAGTGTAAATAAATAGATAGCGTTATAGGCTGACATTCGAGTAAGTTTTCTAGTGTCCGGGTGGAAAAAAATTATTAAGTCAGGGGGCATTTTTTCCAACAAGTGCTAAATGCCCAAGTGCTATATGAATATGTGTCATAGAGTCATAAGCCGTATGTATTCCCCCAATGCTACAGCTATTCAACTTGCTCTGTATGCGCCATAAATCACTGCTTTCTTTTTACCGCTTTAGTTAAACAGGTCATGTATTCTGAAGTGCGCAGAGACATTGAGAATGCTTTGGGATTTCTTTATCAAAAGTCATTTATTACCTAGGTACAGTTTGCCAAGCATATGATTTTACGCAAGTGATGCTTCTGCGTACCTGTTTTTCTAAGTATAAATCAAATGTTTCACCCAATGCTCCTGGCTATGGTGAATGCAAAACAAAAACATTCACCTCTAAAACACCCCACTTGCAGTAACACAAATAAGACACAATTAATATAGTTAAAAAATTATCACAGCTAAATGATTAAATGTATTTTATGCGTGTATTAACTTAATTGGGCATTTTTATAAGAAACCAAAGGATGGTATTTGAAACATTTACTTTTTTTTTTTTTTTGTTTATGAATCTTCCTGGCCTGGATACATCTACAGTTGGTCTGCAAGCTTGCAGAGGAATTTCTCTTTCCACCAATAGAAATGTGGTAGTGGTTTTTATTAGCCAATGAGCAACTAATCACTAACGGCTAGATTTAGAGTTGGGTGGTAGCCGTCAAAACCAGCGTTCGAGGCTCCTAACGCTGGTTTTTACCGCCCTCTGGTATTTGGAGTCAGTCAGGAAAGGGTCTAACGCTCACTTTACAGCCGTGACTTTTCCATACCGCAGATCCCCTTACGTCAATTGCGTATCCTATCTTTTCAATGGGATCTTTCTAACGCTGGTATTTAGAGTCGTGGCTGAAGTGAGCATTAGAAATCTAACGACAAAACTCCAGCCGCAGAAAAAAGTCAGTAGTTAAGAGCTTTCTGGGCTAATGCCGGTTTATAAACATCTTAACTACTGTGCTCTAAAGTACGCTAACACCCATAAACTACCTATGTACCCCTAAACCGAGGTCCCCCACATCGCCGCCACTCTATTAAAATTTTTTAACCCCTAATCTGCCGACCGCACGCCGCTGCCACCTACGTTATCCCTATGAACCCCTAATCTGCTGCCCCTAACACCGCCGACCCCTATATTATATTTATTAACCCCTAATCTGCCCCCCTCAACGTCGCCTCCACCTGCCTACACTTATTAACCCCTAATCTGCACTACATTTATTAACCCCTAATAAAGTTATTAACCTCTAATCCGCCTCACTCCCGCCTCAATAACCCTATAATAAATAGTATTAACCCCTAATCTGCCCTCCCTAACATCGCCGACACCTAACTTCAAACATTAACCCCTAATCTGCCGACTGGAGCTCACAGCTATTCTAATAAATGTATTAACCCCTAAAGCTAATTCTAACCCTAACACCCCCCTAAGTTAAATATCATTTTTATCTAACTAAATAAATTAACTATTATTAAATAACTTATTACTATTTAAAGCTAAATACTTACCTATAAAATAAACCCTAATATAGCTACAATATAAATTATAATTATATTGTAGCTATTTTAGGATTAATATTTATTTTACAGGCAACTTTGTAATTATATTAACCAGGTACAATAGCTATTAAATAGTTAATAACTATTTAATAGTTACCTAGTTAAAATAATTACAAAATTACCTGTAAAATAAATCCTAACCTAAGTTACAATTAAACCTAACACTACACTATCAATAAATTAATTAAATAAACTACCTACAATTATCTACAATTAAACCTAACACTACACTATCAATAAATTATTTAAATACAATACCTACAAATAACTACAATTAAATAAACTAACTAAAGTACAATAAATAAAAAAAGCTAAGTTACAAAAAGTAAAAAAATATTTACAAACATTAGAAAAATATTACAACAATTTTAAACTAATTACACCTACTCTAAGCCCCCTAATAAAATAACAAAGCCCCCCAAAATAAAAAAAATGCCCTACCCTATTCTAAATTACAAAAGTTCAAAGCTCTTTTACCTTACCAGCCCTGAAAAGGGCCATTTGCGGGGCATGCCCCAAAGAATTCAGCTCTTTTGCCTGTAAAAAAAACCATACAATACCCCCCCCAACATTACAACCCACCACCCACATACCCCTAATCTAAACCAAACCCCCCTTAAATAAACCTAACACTAAGCCCCTGAAGATCTCCCTACCTTGTCTTCACCTCACCGGGTTCAGCAATCGGTCCAGAAGAGGGTCCAAAGTCTTGATCCAAGCGGCGGCTGAAGAACTCCATCATCGGGCTGAAGTCGGAAGTCCATTATCGGGATGAAGTCTTCTATCAAGCCGCATCTTCAATCTTCTTTCTTCTGGAGCGGAGCGGAGCCATCTTCTTCCCAACCGACGCGGATCCAACCTCTTCAAGCGACGCCTACTAGCCGAATGAGGGTTCCTTTAAATGACGTCATCCAAGATGGCGTCCCTCGAATTCCGATTGGCTAATAGGATTCTATCAGCCAATCGGAATTAAGGTAGGAAAATTCTGATTGGCTGATGGAATCAGCCAATCAGAATCAAGTTCAATCTGATTGGCTGATCTAATCAGCCAATCAGATTGAGCTCGCATTCTATTGGCTGATCGGAACAGCCAATAGAATGTGAGCTCAATCTGATTGGCTGATTGGATCAGCCAATCGGATTGAACTTGAATCTGATTGGCTGATTCCATCAGCCAATCCGAATATTCCTACCTTAATTCCGATTGGCTGATAGAATCCTATCAGCCAATCGGAATTCAAGGGACGCCATCTTGGATGACGTCATTTAAAGGAACCGTCATTCGGCGAGTAGGCATCACTTGAAGAGGTTGGATCCGCGTCGGTTGGGAAGAAGATGGCTCTGCTCCGCTCCAGAAGAAAGAAGATTGAAGATGCTGCTTGATAGAAGACTTCATCCCAATAATGGACTTCCGACTTCAGCCCGATGATGGATTTCTTCAGCCGCCGCTTGGATCCAGACTTCAGCCCGAGGATGGACTTCACTCTTCAGCCCACCGCTTGGGCTTGGATCAAGACATCGGAGGCTCTTCTGGACAGATCGGGACCCGGTGAGGTGAAGACAAGGTAGGGAGATCTTCAGGGGCTTAGTGTTAGGTTTATTTAATGGGGGTTTGGGTTAGATTAAGGGTATGTGGGTGGAGGGTTGTAATGTTGGGGGGGGTATTGTATGTGGGATTTTTTTACAGGCAATAGAGCTGAATTATTTGGGGCATGCCCCACAAAAGGTCCTTTTAAGGGCTGGTAAGGTAAAAGAGCTTTGAACTTTTTAAATTTAGAATAGGGTAGGGCATTTTTTTATTTTGGGGGTCTTTGTTATTTTATTAGGGGGCTTAGAGTAGGTGTAATTAGTTTAAAATTGTTGTAATATTTTTCTAATGTTTGTAAATATTTTTTTATTTTTTGTAACTTAGTTCTTTTTTATTTTTTGTACTTTAGTTAGTTTATTTAATTGTAGTTATTTGTAGGTATTGTATTTAAATAATTTATTGATAGTGTAGTGTTAGGTTTAATTGTAGATAATTGTAGGTATTTTATTTAATTAATTTATTGATAGTGTAGTGTTAGGTTTAATTGTAACTTAGGTTAGGATTTATTTTACAGGTAATTTTGTAATTATTTTAACTAGGTAACTATTAAATAGTTATTAACTATTTAATAGCTATTGTACCTGGTTAATATAATTACAAAGTTGCCTGTAAAATAAATATTAATCCTAAAATAGCTACAATATAATTATAATTTATATTGTAGCTATATTAGGGTTTATTTTACAGGTAAGTATTTAGCTTTAAATAGGAATAAGTTATTTAATAATAGTTAATTTATTTCGTTAGATAAAAATTATATTTAACTTAGGGGGGGTGTTAGGGTTAGAATTAGCTTCAGGGGTTAATACATTTTTTAGAATAGCGGTGAGCTCCAGTCGGCAGATTAGGGGTTAATGTTTGAAGTTAGGTGTCGGCGATGTTAGGGAGGTCAGATTACGGGTTAATACTATTTATTATAGGGTTATTGAGGCGGGAGTGAGGCGGATTAGGGGTTAATAACTTTATTATAATAGCGGCGCGGTCCGGTCGGCAGATTAGGGGTTAATAAGTGTAGGCAGGTGGAGGCGACGTTGTGGGGGGAAGATTAGGGGTTAATTAATATAATATAGGGGTCGGCGGTGTTAGGGGCAGCAGATTAGGGGTACATAGGGATAATGTAAGTAGCGGCGGTTTACGGAGTGGCAGATTAGGGGTTAAAAAAAATATGCAGGTGTCAGCGATAGCGGGGGCGGCAGAATAGGGGTTAATAAGTGTAAGGTTAGGGGTGTTTAGACTCGGGGTACATGTTAGAGTGTTAGGTGCAGACGTAGGAAGTGTTTCCCCATAGAAAACAATGGGGCTGCGTTAGGAGCTGAACGCGGCTTTTTTGCAGGTGTTAGGTTTTTTTTCAGCTCAAACTGCCCCATTGTTTTCTATGGGGGAATCGTGCACGAGCACGTTTTTGAAGCTGGCCGCGTCCGTAAGCACCGCTGGTATTGAGAGTTGCAGTGGCGTTAAATTATGCTCTACGCTCCCTTTTTGGAGCCTAACGCACTGAACACCCAGCCATTCTATGAACTCTAAATACCAGCGGTATTTAAAAAGTGCGGGGGGAAAAAAGCACGCATAGCTAACGCACCCCTTTGGCCACCAAACTCTAAATCTAGCCGTTAGGAAAGGATGCATACAAACATGCAATTCCTCTTAACTTAAAGGGACATGAAACCTATTTTTTATATTTTATTTCATGATTCAGCTAGAGAGCACAATTTTAAACAGCTTTTCAATTTACTTCTTTCCTAATGTGCTTAATTCTTTTAGTATCCTTTGTTGAAGGAGCAGTAATGCACTACTGGGTGCTAGCTTAAAGCCAATGACAAGAGGCATATATTTGCAGCCACCATTTAGCAGCTTCTGAGCTTACATAGGTATACGTTTCAACAAAGGATGCAAAAAGAACAAAATAGAATAGATATTAGAACTACATTTAGCCATCAATCGGCAAGCGCTACCCTACCTAAAATGGGCCAGCTCCTAAACCTACATTCCTGCTTTTGAAATAAAGATACCAAAAGAACAAAAAATATTACAGCAGTAAATTAGAAAGTTGCTTAAAATGTCATGTTCTATTTGAATTCTGAAATAAAACATTTCAGTTTCATATCCCTTTAACAACAGCACTGGTCATTTAGCCCTCAAGGACATGTGCTATACTCTGTATGGGGTGACTCTATTCATTGGTCCACTGATGCAATCAGCTCTCATGTTGTTGCTGGAGCTCTCATGTTGTTGCTGGATATCTGCATGTGAGGCTATCTAGCAACAGTACAGGTATAGTAGCTGTCAGAAATAACAGTTACTGTGTATACAATCACTGTGACAACTAGTCACAGTTACTTAGATTACAAGTTTTGCGTTATAGAGGGTATTTAACGAACGCAACAAAAGTTGCGTTATTTAACCCTCCATAGCGCTGCAATTACGAGTTTTAGAAAAGCCGGCTTGTGCGTGTGATATGGTTGCGTTGAGCTCTATACAGCAAAAAATACAAGCGCTGCTTTGACGTGCTCGTGCACGCTTTCCCTATAGACATCAATGGGGAGAGCATGTTAGAAAAAACCTATTACCTGTGATAATGGAATAAAAAGCTCCTTAACGCAGCCCCATTGATGTCTTTGGGGAAAAAAATTATGTTTAAACCTAACACCCTAACATAAACCCCACATTTAAACACCCCTATTCTGCTGCCCCCAACATCACCGACACCTACATAATGTTATTAACCCCTAATCTGCCACTCCCGATATTGCCGCCACCGAAATAAATCTATTAACCCCTATTCTACTGCTCCCTATATCGCCACTACTATACTAAAGTTATTAACCCCTATTTCCCCGCATCCCAACCTCACCCACACTGTAATAAAGATATTAACCCTATTCCTGCTGCTGCCCGACATAGCCACCAATAAATAAAATTATTAATCCATAAACCTCTGGCCTCCCACATCACTACCACTAAATAAACCTATTAACCCCTAAACCGCCATCCCCCCACATCGCAACAACCTAAATTAAACTATTAACCCCTAAACCAAACCCTAAACCTACACCTAACCCTAAACCTAACCCTAACACCCCTTAACTTTAACATAATCAACTAAATAATATCTATTTAAAACTAAATACAAACTTACCTGTGAAATAAAACCGAAGCTAGCTACAAAATAGCTAATAGTTATATTGTAGCTAGCTTAGCTTTTATTTTTATTTCACAGGTAAGTTTGTATTTATTTTAACTAGGTAGACTAGTTAGTAAATAGTTATTAACTATTTACTAACTACCTAGTTTAAATAAATACAAACTTACCTGTGAAATAAAAAACATTACAAATAATAAAAAACACTAAAATTACAAAAAATAACAAAGAAATTATCCAAAACAATAAAAATGATTCCTTTTTTAATACCCTGTTTAAAATGAAAAAAAACACCTCAAAATAAAAAACCCTAATCTATAATAAACTACAAAGGGCCCTTTAAAGGGCCTTTTGTAGGGCATTGCCCTAAAGAAATCAGCTCTTTTCTGACAAAAGAAAAACAAACACCCCCTAACAGTATACAAACCCCCACCCCCCAAACCCACAAAATAAAAATAAAGTAAAACCTAATCTACCCATTGCCCTGAAAAGGGCATTCGTATAGGCATTTCCTGTAAAAGGGCATTCAGCTCTTTTGCTGCCAATTAAAAATAAAAAATGGCTATTCTAAAAAAAAAAAAAAAAAAACACCCCAAAACGAAAAAAAAATAAACATTACACAAAATAACAAACAAAGTATAAAAAATAATAACAATTATTCCTATTCTAATACCCATTTTAAAAAAAAAAAACAACCCAAAATAAAAGAAACCTAATCTATAAAGAATACCAATAGCCCTTAAAATGGCCTTTTGTAGATTGCCCTAAAGAAATCAGCTTTTTTAAAAAAAAATAATACAAAGACCCACTAACATTACAAACCCCCCCAAACCGACAAAATAAAAAAATAAATACCTAATCTACCCATTGCCCTGAAAATGGCATTTGTATGGGCCCTTAAAAGGGCATTCAGCTCTTTTAAGAACTGCCCAAACCCTAATAAAAAAAAAACACAGCAAAAAAACGTAAAAAAACCTAACACTAACCCCTCTTTAGGTACTCACAGTTGTTGAAGTCCCACTTAAACGATCTTCATACCGGCGGCTCCATCGTCATCCAGACGGCTCCATCTCATCTTCATCCATCGCTGGACCGGCATCTTCTTCATCCCTGCGGATGCGGGGGGTTGAAGCGAGGATTCGGAGGTCCAGACGAAGGTCCAAGTTGGAGGTCCAATGCGGAGGTCTATGCAGAAGTCCATCGATCCGACGTAGAGGTCCTCTTTATGCGATCGTCCACCAAACACTGAGGATTGAAATGCAAGGTGCCCCTTTTATACTGGGGGTACCATTACACTCCTATTGACTGAAAAATTTGAATCAGCCAATAGGAATTAGGGCTGCTAAAATCCTATTGGCTGTTCAAATTAGCCAATAGTATTTGAGCAGCTCTCATTCTATTGGCTGATTCAAACAGCCAATAGGAATTTAGCAGCCCTAATTCCTATTGGCTGATTCAAAATGTTCAGCCAATAGGAATGCAATGGTACCCCCAGTATAAAAGGGGCATCTTGCATTTCAATCCTCAGTGTGCGGTGGATGATTGCATGCAGAGGACTTCCATGTCGGATCAAGGGACCTCTGCTTGGACCTCCACCTTGGACCTTCGCCTGGACCTCTGCCTCCGCGCATCGACCGTTCCACCTCTGCAGGGATGAAGAAGATGCCGGTCCCATGATGGATGAAGATGGAGCCGCCTAGATGAAGATGGAGCTGACGGGATGAAGATCGTTCAAGCCGGACTTCAGCAACTGTAAGTACCTAAAGAGGGGCTAGTGTTAGGTTTTTTTAAGGTTTTTTGAGGTGGGTTTTTTTTAGATTAGGGTTTGGTCAGTTCTTAAAAAAGATGAATGCCCTATTAATGGCAAGAAAAAGAGCTGGATGCCCAAACAAATGCCCATTTCATGGCAATGGGTAGATTAGGTTTTTTTTAGGTAGTTTTTTTATTTTGTTTGTTTGGGGGGTGGGTGTTTGTAATGTTAGTGGGTCATTGTATATTTTTTTTTTTTTTAAAGAGATTATTTCTTTAGGGCAATGCCCTACAAAAGGCCCTTTTAAGGGCTATTGGTAAATTCTTATAGATTAGGTTTCTTTTATTTTGGGGTGGTTTTTTTAAACAGGGTATTAGAATAGCAATAATTTTTATAATTTTGGATAATTTAATTTGTTATTTTTTGTAATGGTAGGTTTTTTTATTTTTGTAATGTTAGGTTTTAGTGTAAGGCAGCTTAGGTTTTATTTTACAGATAAGTTTGTATTTATTTTAACTAGGTAGTTAGTAAATAGTTAATAGTTATTTACTAACTAGTCTACCTAGATAAAATAAATACAAACTTACCTGTGAAAACTATTAGTTATATTGTAGCTAGCTTAGGTTTTATTTCACAGGTAAGTTTGTATTTAGTTTTAAATAGGTATTATTTAGTTAATAATTGTAACTTTAATTTAGCTCTATTTTAATTATGTTAAAGTTAGGGGGTGTTAGGTTTAGGGTTAGGGTTAGCTTTAGGGTTAGGTTTAGGGGTTAATAGTTTAATTTAGGTTGTTGCGATGTGGGGGGTTGGTGGTTTAGGGGTTAATAGGTTTATTTAGTGGTAGTTATGTGGGAGGCCAGAGGTTTATGGGTTAATAACTTTATTTAGTGGCAGCGATGTCAGGGAGCGGCGGAATAGGGGTTAATATATTTATTATAGTGTAGGCGATGTTGGGGAGTGGTGGAATAGGGGTTAATACATTTTATTAGTGGCGATGATGTCGGGAGTGTCAGATTAGGGGTTAATAACTTAATATATAGTTTGCAATGCGGGAGGGCCTTGGTTTAGGGGTTAATAGGTAGTTTATGGGTGTTAGTGTACTTTGTAACACTTTAGTTATGAGTTTTGTGTAACAGTTTTGTTGCGTAAAACTCATAACTACTGCTCTCAGATGGCAGTACGGATCTTGTAGTTATAGGGTGTAACGCAAGCTTTTTAGCCTCACTGCAAAACTCGTAATGGCAGCGCTATGGAAGTCCCATGACAAAACGTAATTTTTTTGAGTGCGGGACTGACGTTGAGTTAAAGGCTAAAAGGTTTGCGGTACAGCTATACCAACATGACTCGTAATGGCTGCGTTGCTGTTTTAACACAGAAATTACCAATTTTTTAGCGTTAAAACATGAATGCACAACTTGTAATCTACCTGAGTGATTGCATGCTTAAAATGGAGCCTAGATACTAGCATATTATAAAAATTTTAGTAAGGTAACCTTTAATAAGGTTTATTTTTTTATCATTTATTTTAATTTTTTCTTTTGTGTTTTTATGTTCTACCCTTGGCTATAAAAAAGTTAAATATTGTGTCAAAATACATCTAGTTAAATATGCTGGGGTGTCTTAATTCTAGAAATATATACTTTTTTGTAGCAGTTTTGAATTGGGTAACACTAACTGCTAATTAGCTTACAATAGCCCATTTTAGCGTTTAGTCTATAATTCCTAAAAATTATTTTGAATCCTAGGTCATATGAGGTACTAGCTGTTGCCCACGGCTTTGCTCGAGTGGATTTTGTGATTTGTAAAATATAGTAAAAACGCGACCACTTGCAACGACTTGTGCCCTCATGTGTTGCCCCATTCGGGTTGCACACTCTTTGACATAAACTTCTTGAGTTTTCGTTAATTCTCTGTGTTTCTCGTAATCTAAATGCCAATCTTCATGTCTGTAACATCTTTGGTTTTTGAGATATAGGTTTCCTAATAAATCAGCCCCCCCTTTTGACCCCCTTAAATGGATGTTTGGAAAATGGTAAAACACGTATTTCTTTATTTTCCTTTTGACACACCTTAAGTGAATTTTTGGGAAATGGTAAAGCATTTGTTTTTCAAGGAGAATCTAAATACCAATTTTTACATCTGTGACATTGTTGTTTTTTTGTGATATAGGTATCCTCATAAAAAATGTACCTCCCCTTTTCACCCCCTTAGGGATGTTATTTAAAAAAATCCTTCCTTAATGGGTACCTACATCATAAAAACAACGTACCTTCCAAATTTCATGTTCCTAGATTTAACGGTTTGAGCTGGGCATTGATGAGTCAGTTATTCAGTCAGTCAGGGCTTCTTCTTTTATATATATATATATATATATATATATATATATATATATATCAGTCCTAAAGCCTGCATACACGGGCCATTTTCTGCAGTGCAGCGGTCCCATCCGCATACGCGCCCACCCGGCCATGCTCCCGTCACGCCCGCTCTCGCCTGCCCATGCCCCCACCACACCCGCTCCCGCATGACCATGCCCTGCCCCGGCCGCTCCAGTCCTGTCCACGCCCTCCGCCACACCCGGTCCCGCCCACTGACTGATCCTTCCTTACCACAGTCTCTACTGTGCATGACAGATTCGGACAAACATACCTGGCCTTTTATATTTTAGGATATAGATTTCTAAAATCAGGACAATGTAACCAATCTATTAGGAGATATTTTTCTTTAGATGCACTAGTTTTGTAGCATGAAAACTGCAAAAAAATGTGCTTTTTTTATTTTTTACTAATTTTTCAGTATTAACCCATTAGTGACCAGAGCATTTTTTAAATTTTCTTACCCTTAAGGACCAGGACTGTTTTTACATTTCTGTGGTGTTTGTGTTTAGCTGTAATTTTCCTCTTACTCATTTACTGTACCCACACATATTATATACCGTTTTTCTCACCATTAAATGGACTTTCTAAAGATACCATTATTTTCATCATATTTTATAATTCACTATAATTTTTTTTATAAAATATGATGAAAAAATTGGAAGAAAACACACTTTTTCTATATTTGACACCCCAAAATCTGTTAAACAAAATCTGTTACATATCTACAACCACCGAAATAGTTTCTAAATTTTGTCCTGAGTTTAGAAATACTCAATGTTTACATGTTCTTCACTTTTTTGCAAGTTATAGGGCAATAAGTAGCCATTTGCTATTTCCAAACCCCTTTTTTTTTTAAATTAGCAAAAGTTACATTTTAACACTGATATTTGTCAGAAATCCCTGAATATCCCTTGAAATGTATATATTTTCTTTTTAGTAGACAACTTAAAGTATTGATCTAGGCCCATTTTAGTATATTTCATGCCACCATTTTACCGCCAAATTAACTTTTTCACAAACTTTAGGTTTCTCACTAAAATTATTTACAAACAGCTTGTGCAATTATGGCACACATGGTTGTAAATGCTTCTCTGGGATCCCTTTTGTTCAGAAATAGCAGACATATATAGCTTTGGCATTGCTTTTTGGTAATTAGAAGGCCGTTAAAGGCTGCTGCACACCACACTTGACTTATGCCCAGCGGCCGGTGAAGGGGTTAATTAGGTAGCTTGTAGGGTAAATTTTAACTTTAGTGTATAGATTACCCT